>NW_019386066.1:15324-58813 GCF_000671375.1 Centruroides sculpturatus
TACTTTCTAATTATTATTGTGTAATATTTAATAAGTTAATTTTTTCTTTTTGTAATGTATAAAATAATATTTGTGTATCTGAAGATAGTTACTATTGTGTTTCCCAGATGGCACCAATGTAAAGTTTAACAATCACCCCTGCGTATACAGTATTTACAGGGCGAGTTTCAGATATCTTCATCCGCTCAAACTTGTACATACGGCGTTATTAAGCTTCAATTAGGGTGAACAAAATCAAGCCCCTCACATACACACTAATATTTATATATACAGGAGAAAAAAACAAATTTTTTTCCATTTTTTGGAGTTTCAAAGTGTCTCAAAAATAAATCTTGGGAGTCATTTTTTGACTAATCGCCACACCTCTCTCATATATTACAGAGCTGGGAAAGTAAAAATGAACAAGATTTAAATTTGTTTAAACATGATTTTTATATAACAGAATTAAAAACATTACAAATGTTTGTCATTTAATATCTTACACATACAAATATAGAAATGTATTTTTTGTATAACAATATTTACAAGGCTTTGTAATCTTTCATTAAAATAACAACTCTATATAAACAATAATGTAACAATAAGATTATTAAACATTAAGTACAGACACTTCTCGTTTTTGAATTCCTAAATCCACAGTTTAAGAACTTAACAGTAGCTAAAAACCCAACAAAAATAAACAATGATGTTGCAAGATCAACATAAACCCATAAATCTGAAATAAGCATGAGGCCAGTAGTAGATAAATGCTGTGCTCTTACGATATTATTAGAAAGGAAACTTAAGGAATTTATTAATACTAACATGCCTCCCCACAGTTATAACGTAAAGCAGCCATTAGAAGTGCTCCAGAGGTTGAAACAACTGAAAGTTAAGGAAACAAGATACATGACGGTGCTCGATTTTAAGGCTATGTACCCTTCAATTAAGCTTGAACCATGCTTTTGTCACTTAAGAAATTTTTTACTGGGCAATATCGATAACGCAGCGAAGTTAAGAAAACAAATCCTGGAACTGGGCATTTAGCTACATTCTCGTCACTTTTCGTTTTTGACGGTACTGCATACTTGCAACTTAGAGGAGTACCAATGGGTAGCCCGGTCTCAGGCTTACTGTGCGAGATGGTAATAAGATCTCTGGAAAATAGCATATTGCAGAAATACGAAGATAAGATGATAATGTATGCAACTTTTTCTTAAAAATATTGCAAAGTTTTAATTAACAATGTTGAAATAACAAAACTAAGTTGATAACACATGTGTTGGTAGGTTAGCGGGCCGAGTAAATTTGTTTCGAGGGGATACAGGTACTAGTTGAGATGTTGGTCGCCAGGGCAGCGCCGCCATCTGGGATAAAGACTCACAAGTACCTGTTATTTTAACTCTAATATGCTAGATATAGCTATCATAGCCAATTCTCCTCAGAAAAATCCATGACCACTCACTGACAGCATGGTCATGTCACTGTTGTGTGTAAATACTCATCACTGTACCGTGCTGGACATCGCTGTCACAAAACAGTCAGTGGGCTGGCAAGTCACTGTTGTATGTAAATCGACCCTTTACTCGTGCAAAAAGTAACGGTAGCGAAGATTAAGATTATCAAATCATAGTCGTACTTACTTGTTTTCACCGAATGCAAGAATGACGAGTTTTTCTTCTTTCGAGAATAATTAGAGTATTTTTAGATGGGTCCAAAAATCTGTTCGATTTTCCGCAAAAATGCAAAAAACCGTATTTAAAACAGTACAGCAGAAGCCAAGCTATTCAGGGTAATCTATCATTTTCTTTTCCCGCGGAAAAGAATTTCCAAAAATTTCTTCTTATTGTACATTTCATGACGTACCCTAACTGTGTACCAAATTTTAACTTTCAACTCCTAACACATGGTTTAATGGCGTCACAACACACAGTAAATTACAATTACGCTTGTCGAGCTTCTTAACCTGACGAAGTAGCGACATCTCGTTGTAAAAAACAGAACTATGGGTACAAAAATATCCGCTAGTTATGCTATGTAAATGGTCCCAGTTTAAATTTGAGCTATTGTTGAAGTACGATTTTCTGTAAACAAAAGTACTGGTATTACCCGCGTACAATACATTAGCATTCAAAAATACACACTGATAATTACATTAAAAATTCTAATAACGTCTCTAAGAACACCGAAAGATAAAGAAACAAGAAGATAACGACACGTGAGAAGTATCGGTGAAATACAAACACAACAATACGTTCTTGTTGTGTATTGTTTCATATATTTTATCATCTGACTTTTGTCATATGATATCATATTTTGAGGAACGCGTCGATAATCGATAATTATCGAAAATTGATAATTTTATCGACGTAATCTTCAAAATATGATATCCGATGACAAATACAGATGATGACTTAGATGAAACAAAACACAACAACAATGTATTGTTCTATGTATTTCATATTTATTCCATATTAAATGTTTTAATATGGAATAAAATTAAAACACAATAATTGTATGAAATAATATAACACCAAAACAAATGTTTTATAATTTTTACATGAACAGATCAAATAATTTTTATTTTATTTAAGCTTTTCCAGTTTTTTCATTTACTTTATCTAAAACATGGCACACTCCTGGTCTAATTTCTGATATTTTATAAATTAAGATTACAAATAATTTGTTAAGTAATAGTTTTATTGTCAATACTAGAATTAATTATTTTTATTGATGGATATTTGTCTTAATATTCTGGTACATGATAGTTTGAAATAATATAACACTGAAATTATTTTGAAAAGGTTTTTATTTTCACGTTACAGATTATTTCAGTGTTTCCACTTTTTCCATTATAAATTTTAATATTTAGAAAACTTTTTAATTCATTTTATTTCTTTAGCTTTCACAAAATATCTTGTAACAATAAGGCAAAGTTTCTGTATTAATTATGAAATGTTTTTATAAATTTGAATTAATTTGCAATAAATATTTTTACAATTCGTTTTAATATGCAAGTAAATTAAAACACGACAGCTTAAAATAATATTATAACAATAAGGCAAAGTAAAATATGGAAATAGTTCAATATAATTATTATTTAAATTATATTTGTTACTTATTTATTAAATATCGTAAAGAGAACAATGCTTTTTAAAATATTTGTGGTAATAACAAATTATTTATTATTATTCAATCTAAGACATTATAAGAAGTTCGATGTCTAAATATTTGTAGTTCCAGTTTTTAAATAGATTTTTTTTTCTATCCGTTCACTTTTAAATATAAAAAATTTGTTATAAATTGTTCGGTCTAGTCAGTTATATCCAATGGTTATTCGTCTATAAAATTTAATCCATGAATTTTTTTTGCTAGTAAAATATACTTGATAATTTTTAACAGAATCTATATTAATGTCTATTACAGCTTCTATACGACTGTGTAATGTTTTCTGGCTAACTGTCAATAAATAATTTCATGATCTTTCATTGAAATGCTTCAATATCTATTAGAATGGCATTCTGCAATTTTATATATTTTGATTATAAATTATTTTATATATTCTAGAAAATTATAAGACGATTACAAATTTTAATTAAATTAATTTTATTTTAACAATAAGTTTAATTATCAAATGTTTTTAACAACTAATTATTTTTTCTAAGTGATTAGGCGTCAGATTTTTTAAAATCATTTTATAAACTAATTTTTGTTCTAATTATAATAATGTTCTATCTAAATTATTTTATAGATATGAGAAAATTAACACATGATAATTGTATGAAATAATATAACACTAAAACGAAATTATTTTTAAAATTTTTCAATTTTCACATTAATATCAGATTTCAATTAAATAAAGATTACAAATAATTTGTGATTAATTTTTAAATTAATTTTTCAGTATATAAATTATTTTTAAATCAGAAATTTTTCGAGTAAATTAAGATTTCTAAATATTAAAATTATTTATAAACTGTTCAATTTATTTCTTACAAAAAAATTTTTATGTTTAGAAAACTTCTCAGTTCAGTTCATTGCTTCATATAAAATTAATATGCGATAATAATTTTTATAATTTGTACTAATATTGTTGAGAATTATTAATATATATTTGCAATTTTCTTTGTATTATTATTTGAATAAATTTAAAACACGACAATCTAAAATAATATTATAGAATAAAAGAAAGTAAAATAGAGAAATAGTTCAGTATATTGATAATTATTATTTAAAATATATATGTTACTTATTTATTAAATACCAACTTATACAATGTATTGATTTTGAATATATTTGTTTTTTTTTAATTAAGAATTGTTTGTAAAATAGAATATCGCAAAAAACAATCCTTTTTAAAATATTTGTGGTAATAACAATATTTTAATATTATCCAACCTTAGACACCTAAAAAGTTCGATGTCTAAATATTTCTGTTCCAGTGTTTAAAATTTTTTTTTTTTCCTATCTGTCCCCTTTTAAATAAAAATAATTCGTTATACATTGTGAAATAATTTAATAAGTTTCGTAAATTACTGTTTGATTTAGCCTAGTTATTTTCGACGGTTTTTCGTCTATAAAATTTAATTCATGAATTTATTTGCTAGTAAAATTCACTTGCCATTGATCTTTTTCCGATAATTGATACTTTTTCACAGAATCTATATAAATGTCTATTACAGTTTCTATAGAATAGTGTAATGTTTTTATGACCAACTGTCGATAAATAATTTCATGATCTTTTACTTGAAATGCTTGAAAATCTATTAGAATCGCATTCTGCAACTTTATATAAATAAAAATTAGGATTATATATTATTATTATATATTTAATAAAAAAATAACAAAATGATTTCATACATAAATATTTTTTACTGACCGTATAGAATGTTTATTGATATACCAAATGTCTTGTTTTCGTATTTTTGATATTATATCATAATAATATTCAATTATTTTACTCATTTTATCAAATTGTTAATGTGAAATCTGTAAAAATATAATTTTTAAAATATAACATGTAATTGAATGAATATGAAACTTATGTTTTTAAAATTAAAAAAATTTAGTTGTTGAAATAAAAGTATAAAAATTTAAATCAAATTGTACAGTAGCAAAAATAATAATAATAATATTAAAAAAGTGTCTCTCTTTTAATTAAATTTAAACTGTGTGATCAAACAAACTCATTGATCTTTGAATTACTATATGGTTCATGCTAAACTATGACTTTTTTGAAATAATATTAACTGATAAACTATAATTATATATATTAAATTTATAAAATAAAACTTTGATTATAGACATATTTTGTTTTTTATTAATTATGAACTTATATAATAATTTAAATCAAGGTGAGGTATCAATAAACTTTAAAAATAAATTTTACAACAATAAGGCAAATTATTGTAACACTATCTGTATTAGTTATATATTAAAGTAGGTACAATTAAATTAGTTTTAAATATATTTTAAAAATTTATATGATTACATTTATCCATTTAATGTTAACTTATTATCAATAATATTATCATTTTAATTAATTTCTATACATTTAAATTTATATTACTGAGTATTTATGTAAATATAATTAAGAAAGAGTTTAAAGAATATTAGACTCCAAGAAAACGAACCTCTGATTGTAATTCCTTAATATTTTGGTTCTTCATATGATAGATATAAACCCTACAAAATAACTATAAAATTTTTATGTTTAACTGTTAATTGTTTAAAAATAATAGATTTATTATGAAAATGAATTTAGCTGAACTTTTCCCTTCAGTTTTACCGACTTTAAATTATTCATATTACAGAGATAAGTTATATAGCACCTTGTAAATCCTATCACTTCGCGCCTACTTCCTAAAATTTTGTTCCTCATATGATAGATATAAACCATGCAAATAATTTTCAAATCTTGCCAATTTTTTGTCTAACTGTTAAATTTCTTAAAAAATAGACTCATTATAAAAATTAGTATTACCGAATTCTTTAAAATTTTTTGCTGCAAACCTAAACTCCCAGAACAATGTTTTAAACAGATATTTTCATTGTGAACCGCAAATGCCTGGAAATCAATGTTAAAATAGTACTAAAATCTTATTAGAATAGTACTAATAATAAATACTTAGTTTCAAAATTTATTAAAACAGAATTGTATATTATATGAAACTAATTCAGTAATATTTCAAGATCATTTTTCAATATAAGAAATACTTTTGAAAAAAAAAAAAGTTATACGAAAAAAGTTACGTATATGTTACCGCTAAAGCTCGAAATCCGTTAATGTGTACATTACCTAGCTAATGTGCAGATTAACTAGGGTGATCCGTTAAAGTTGCTAAAATTGTTTTATTTCTCAAATTATCTAGGTAATGTGCAGAGTATCTAGGTAATGTGCATACTACTTACTAGACACTCGGTAAAGTGAAAATAAGATTTTTGCTGGAACAACAGCAACGTTTCTGTACGCTGAAATTAACATAATGTTATTTATTTAATTTTCAATATCTAAAGAATCAAGTTAATACAATGAAACAATTAACAAATTAGTTGATTAAATCAATTATCAATCAATTAAAAAAAAGTCTAAAATTACCTAGGTAATTTGAGATATAGAACAATTTTAGCAACTTTAACGGATCACCCTAGTTAATTTGCAGATTAGCTAGGTAATGTACACATTAACGGATTTCAAGCTTTAGCGGTAACATATATATTAGAATAATAAGTCAATTAACTTTACTAAACCTCTAAAAGACATTTTAAACATCCACATAATTGTCTAAATGGTTGTTCATTGCATAAAATTTTACTACCTTTTTAAATCGATTCTTATATATTTTGATTTTTCACTTGAAATGCTTCAAAATCTATTAGAATCGCATTCTGCAATTTTATATAAATAAAAATTAGGATTAGTATTATTTCATATTTAATAAGAAAATAAGTTTATAATCAAAATATATAAGAATCGATTTAAGGAGGTAGTAAAAGTAAAAATTATTTAAGTAAAGAGTAATTGATCGCGACATGGGCATAATTTTTGCCAACCATATAATACAAGAGATAGATATTTGACATAAGTAGAGAGCTTTGGACGCGACATGGGCTTGTACTGCCAACCATGAGTAGAGAAATATACAAATGGTAAAGAGTACACGCGTAACATGGGCACTGAGATGCCAGCCTGTAGGTAATAGACAGTACATTTGGAGTAGTTAGACGCGACATGGGCATGGGATCGCCAACCAAAGAAATACAAAGATGTAGGAGTGAAAGAGAGGGACGCGGACATCGGCACGTTTGCCAGCCAGAGGTATACAATTTATTGAAGGTGTGGAGGGCCAATGTGGCTCAGTTGTAGCGTTGTAGTTTTGAATCTGCGATTATATGTTATCCTTTCTCTATGAAGAATTTTTTTACGCCGTTTTTATCAATGTTGCAATCATTTAACGTACAGAGGTCGTGAAAAGCGTAGTTGACTCTATGATATTTGAAGTCCGCAATAAGTTCTTTCAATCTGACTTCCATTTTTCTCTTCGTTTCACCTATGTAACATTTTTGTTTCTGCAAGTACAAGGAATCTGATATATAATGTTTCTAGTTTCGGTTATTGTTTGCTGATTTTTTGAGTTATTTAGGCGTTTTAACTTAGTTGGTAATTTTTCATATTTCTGTGCGAATTTATAATTTATTTCTTTAATTTCGTTGTTACTTTCTTTATACAGGGCTTTTATATATGGGAATGCAGTATACTTTACTGTAGGTTTTTGGCTTAAAATATTGTAAAAAGAATTTCTAAACACAAAATAATAACTCAACTAAAGTGGTGACGAGGTAGCATATTTACCATGTAAAAATATGGAAATTAGTAAGGTTATAAGAAATGAGACCGTATCGAAGAAAAGAGCATTTGAGAAATCTGTCTGTATGTTAGTACTCCTATAACGTCGGAATAATCAAAGGAATTTTGATAAAGAATACAGTAGAGCGTCGTTTATCCGAATCAATTGGACACTGGGGTCGTTCGGATAACTTATTTCTCGGATAACCAATTATGTACGAAAAAATATATTAATTTATCCAATCTTGAAATTTTTCTCCGTTGCGTGTCGCTTCGCGTTGAATTTTCGTCGATGTTAAGCTTAACGAAGATTATTGATTATTGTATCGTTAAAAATTATTTTTTTTATTTTGTACAAACAAAATAAATATATTGAAAAATATAAAAACAATAAAAAATTATACTTCAGAAGTTAATTTAGTATCAAAAACGTAAAATATTTGAGTAGCCGAAGACATAGCCAAAGATTACAGCGCCACAGCACTGGCGAAAATTTAAATTTGTCGACTGGAATTCCTTCCGATAACCGACCTTCGGATAAACGACGCTCTACTGTATATGCTAGTGAATAGTTTATTCACCTAGAAATACTTTGGCACACAGTCTTCATAAGTTACCTAAATTGTAAAAGTACCTTTTAAACGAGCGGCATGAAAAACCGAAAGTTTTCTTTATGTAAAAGGCACAAGAAACGTGAACGTACAGTACGTTCTGTATATCTATTAAGAATTTTTTGATTAACACGGAAACTAATAATTACTGTATTGAATAACTAGAAAGATTAATACCGATTATCAGTTACGAGTAATTGTGAAAGGTCCTCGAGCATTTTTTGGAATTTTTGGCGGAAAAATTCTGAGATTATGTAAACTTTCCTTTTTAAATTTATTTATTCTTTACAATAACTTTTATAATATACTGTATAATTTTAAATATTTTTTAAAAATAATGAACAATAGTCATTTAAAAAATGACTATTGTTCATTATTGTTCATTCGTTAAAGCTACAATATATAGTCTACATTGAATATCAGACAAAAGACAAATTTGACGTTCAAGAAACGAACAATTGCAAATATTGTTTGTAATAAATTACTTCTGATTGTAGCGTATTTACACGGATTGCATTCCGACACCTGTTCAGTGGCGTCAAAACATACCGTAAATTACAATTACTCGTGTCCAGCATCTTGACCTCGCGAAGTAGCGACATCTCGTGGTAAAAACCAGAACTACGTGTACGGCATCGTTTTGTAAATATCCGCTATTTATGCTACGTAGATGATCCCAGTTTAAATCTGTGCTATTGTTGAAGTACGATTTCCTGTAAACAAAAGTACTAGTACTACCTATGTACAGTACATTACATTAGCATTGAAAAATACGCACTAATACTTACATTAAAAATTTTAATAACGTCTCTAAGAATACCGAAATAGAAAGAAAGAAGAATATAACGACACGTGAACAGTATCGATGAAATTTGCTTCTTTTAAAAATTATCAACGTGTAAAATATGATAATTTTTAAAGGAGACAGATACTATAAAATATAACAACTAAATCAGAAAACAAAATGTTTCTATTAGAAGCAACTACCAACTGAAAGTAAATGAAAATTATTCAACTGTTAAAAACTAATTGCAAACAAATTAATTAGTATTTCAGAATACGTTTCAGAGAATTAGTACTGTACTTATTTTTCATGCAATACAACTTCGTAATTGACAACTGTTTCCTATTTTTAACACAAGCGTCTAGCGACTGGGAGCGTTCCAACTTACTTTGATAGAGGCTCCCTTTGTCGGTCATTTTGGAAGGTAATAAACTCGTGTACAGTAAGTGATCGGTCTACTGTAGTAGTTTGTTTGATATCGGAAGAGGAGACGTCGATCGTAGCTTATTAAATACAAAATTCATTTTATTAACTTCTGTTTTACTATTGATTTTACTTATTATTAGCATTCAGTTTTTCGCAAGTTTCATTTATTATGTCTTTAGTTTACGTATTTATTTCGTTAGGCTTATTTCATATTTTTGTGTGTAGCATTTGTCCTCATTGTTGAAATCGCTGACATCGCGAATGAAATACCTGAACTTACGGTTTCTGCAGAAACTGACATTGTAAATAGTTACACATGCATATTGTGCAGAAAGACTTTTAAAGAGTTTCGTTATTTAATAAGTGCATACAAACAATTTACACCCAGATCACGTGAACGAGTTAATAAATCCAAAGAAGTTGCAGAAATTGTTTAATTTTCCTTGTCATTTATGTTCCAGGAAATTCAATCAAGATCGCCGGCTACATTATCATCTCCGGAATGACCATGGTGATATGATTGAAACACCTGATAATTCGAACATTTTGAACTGTGGTCTGTGTGACGCTAGTTATTCCAAAAAACCTCTGCTGGAACATTTTAACAGCGTTCATGAATTAACAATACAAGAAGAAATACTGATATTTTTTCCAGTAGACTTGTTTATAGCATGGAAAAAAGAGACTGAACAAAAGTCATATGCTAAATTTGTTAAAACAACCAGAGGTCCTGATTTAAAGTATGCAGGACAAGTCAAACTGTATTTTTCTTGTCACCGCTCTGGAATATATAAGTTACCGCTAAAGCTCGAAAGCAGTTATGGTGTACATTACCTAGCTAATTTACAGATTAACTAGGGCAGTGTTTTTCGACCTTCTTGAATACGCGACCCCTTTACAAGTTAAAAAATTCTGGCGATCCCTCACGGCCATATTAAAACTATGTCAGTTATTTTAAAAACTACGTATTTAATTTTCTTTCTGTTGAGATTCAAATATCGATCAAAAAACTAATTGTACTGTAAAATAAACAGGCACAGCTCTCTCACTGAAAATTTAGTTTTTTTATTGTAGTGTAGGACCTACAAACACTTGTCTTTTTCTTTTACCCGCGACCCCTGTATATGGCTTTGCGACCCACCTGGAGGTCGCGACTTACAGGTTGAAAAACACTGAACTAGGGTGATCCGTTAAAGTTGCGAAAATTGTTCCATTTGAAGTGTAATGTGCAGATTACCTAGGTACTCTGCGCATTACCTACTAGGCATTCAGTAAAATAAAAATACAATCTTTGTTGGAACAACAGCAACGTTTCTGTACGCTTAAATTAACATAACGTTGTTTATTTAATTGTCGATATCTAAAGAATAAACTTAATTTATACAATCAAACAATCAACAAATTAGTAGAATTAATCATCAATCAATTAAAAAACTGTAATACAAAAATCAAACGGTTTAAAATATCATTACAATTAGGGAAATGGGAAATTATATAGATAACCAGCTATGAAATTTCGGAACTTTGAGTATATATATGAACTGAGGGGACCAAGGCGAGTTCAACGATATACCCTACTTTTAGACAGAAGATGAAAAATAAAGTTATTATAGTTCTTCCGGCGGTCGCATTATAAAATTGTGCGTTAATGTTACCTTTGGTGACTAAAATGGCGGCTCATCTCTGATTCTAGCAAACTGAAGAAAGGAAACAGTGGGGAAGCACGTTCTAACCTAACCTAACCTAACCTATTCTAATAAATTACAATAATTATTTCCTACCAAATTATTAGAATTGGTTAGGTTATGTTAGAACGTGCATCCCAACTATTTTTTTTCTTCTGTTTGCTGGAATCAGAGATAAGCTGCCAGTTTAGTCATCATATGTAACATTAACCAATTGTGCTTACTTATTAGTGCAGCCTACAGAGAGGTGACACTTTTAATTACTTGGCAATTGATTTTTGTGACAAGCACAACTATTTGTGGTACATTTATATCTGGCAAAGATCTTATTTTCACTTTACGAGTGCATAGTAGGTGATGTGCAGATTACCTAGATACTCAGCACATTACCTAGGTAATTTGAAAAATGGAATAATTTTCGCAACATTAATGGTTCACACTAGTTAATCTGCAAATTAGCTAGGTAATGTGCACATTAACTGCTTTCGAGCTTTATCGGAAACATATACACCCAAAAGTAATGGAATTAGACATCTTAAAACCTAGGGTAGCAGCAAAGTAAATGCTTACTGCTCAGCAAGAATGAAGTCATTCAAAAAGAAAATCGTGAATGTACTGTAAAATTCACAAAAACACATGTGGGTCATGACATAGACATGGGATATTTAACTTTAACAGCATCACAACATTTCTCATTAACAAGATAAAATAGCTGAAAAAATACCATTGAATGTTATTCTTGATGACATCAGAGATTTATTAATCAGAGTATATTATTAATTCTGACCAAATGCAATAACTTTAGTGAGTGGGCTCAAACGTTTTCACAATATACTTTATTTTCATCAAAATAAGGAAAACCGTAATATACAGTATATAATTTATTGTCATATAACTTTAGTTCTGACTTTAAAATAAAACGGTTAAGACAAATATGAGCTATTTCTATTTGTATTGATAAATATAGACGACAAATCTGTAAATTATTTATTGTAACAGACTCGTCAGATAGTTGGGGTGAGCGAAGTTTCCAAGTAGTGTCAGGTGACACGTTTAGTACAACTCCGCTGTCCATTACAACACTCCACCACCCTAACGAGATTCGTAGGAAGCACAAAAAATTGTCGTACTAACACGTTTTTTTTCGACAAAAAAATAAATTCGTTTGTATGTTTTCAATCAGGACAATTGACACACTGATCTTGGTCAACGTATTCATAATCTACAATACAGAATTATCTAATTGTCGTAGTGAATTTTGGAATAGCAATTCAAGTTTTTCAACATTTATTTAAGTCCCATTAAAACATTCAATTGTTAATTATTGCAATTGTCATTACTCGAAATGACTGCTGGCAACGAAGAAATTAAAATGGCATTCTCATTATAATTAAACTTTTCAGCTCAAACATTGCAGATGGCATCCAAGACAAATTTTTCACGCTTACATATAATAAAAATCATAATAAACAAACGTCATTTAACGCCAATTACTGTAGCTCCATTGAGGCAAGATTGTGACTCCAGAATATTTATAGAGTTTTAAGATTTGTAAACAAAACACGTAAAAATATTTTTACTTATTCATTAATAACAGTACTTTTATAAGAAGGTAATGGTGAAAAAATAATAATTATTAGATACATTTATCTCTATATTTCGATTAAGCAGAAATTACGATGAAAAAGCATCAACATTGAAAAACAAACATGGCAGCATATCGAAAATCAGAGCAATAATTCAAATTGCACATTTTTGCAATTGTAGCCGCTACTAAAAATGTGCCAGATTCCTGATGCTCATCCCCAACTAGTTATTTGGGTTTGTTATTATAATGTGTGGAGCGCAATATCCTACTGTTCCCTATAGAAGAACCAAAATCATAGATGACTTTTCTTTTATACTTCATAAATTACAGAAGTCATTATAAAAAATGCAAATTAAATTGTGCACTAATTTGATTATTAATGACGTCATACTGGAACTGGATAAGGCTGAGAATTTCGAAACATATTATTGTTCACTTTTTTTTCATTCCTTCTCTTCATAGATAAAACGTTCTAGAGGTGAAATATTGTATAAAATTAGCATAAACTGTATACATTATGAGTGATGGACACTACACAATTCTGTTTAGATCTACCCAGAAAACTTCGAAAGAATTTTGAATGTGAATAAAAAAAAATGAATTTCGAATTTAAATTTGAAAAACATCATTATTTCGATACTTCTATAGGGAGTCTGGTTGTCTGTCGGATGTTCGAGTCTTTTTATTTTATGCAAACCAGGTGGACAGTACAGATTAACACGGACAATTCACATATTTCAGCATCCAAAATTGAAGAATCATGTGTCGTACAATAGATTTATTAAAGAAACTTCTATATAAACGTTATATTTAGAATTTTTACACAGCTTAATTTAAGATCCGCGAGATCGTTTTTAATTAATATAATATATTTTTAAATTATTATTATCGAAAAGAGCATTTTAAACAAAGAAAGAATGTAACACCCGTCAATTTCCGAGAAAAAGGATGTTGAACTATTTTTACAAGGCCGACTCGCTGATGAATCAGTTTTGTACACGGTGCTGGCCGCTTGGAGAGCCGTCTATAAATAGGGGCTTTTTCCCGCCAATCGAGGTAGTCATTGAGAGGAAGATTACCATACAATTTGCCAGTTCATAAGAAAAAGTTGTCATATAATTTATGCAGTGCGGCCACTTAAGAAGTCAGAAACATTTTTATAATGCGCACATAAATGTTACGATTCTCAACTTTCTCTTATATCCCGAACATAAATACGACCGAAGACAAGAATAAGCTTCATGTTGTGATAGTAGTATAACCTTAAAATTAACGTAAACTACCTCTCACGCGTATAGGTTAATTAAGATTAAGTTAGATAGTTTATTTCCCTCCGCGAGATAGGCCTAGAATATATAATTTGTAATCCTATTAATTGTATTATTATGTCGTTTGATTCAATTAAATTTATTTGTTTATAATATGGTCTCGTTATTGATTAAATCGAATGCCTTCGTCGATTGCACTTACTCGCGACTCTCACTCGAAATTCCTCACAAATGCGCGATAATCTGCAACTTGAATATCTGGTGTCAGGAAAAGCCAATGTCATGGAGTTCACAAGAACCCTGGTCATAATAAACGTCTTAGGAAGCTATCCGTAGACGACAGCGGGCCTGTTTCTCCAACAGCGCAGCCGATTAAGCTGTACATGAATTTTACCAACTCCGTATTTCCGGCTAGCCCCTCACATTTATATTTAAGAGATTTTTATAAATCTTAATTTAGGCTAATAAACGAGTTAATTGGGTCCTGTCTGTCTTTCGGATCAAGTTGGCTAGATTCATTAATAGAAGAATAAACATAGGGTATTATTTTTTATAATTAAAAGTTAAATGATTTCGCGCGAAAAATATTCATAATACTTTTGTATTCTGTAAACCTATATATCACATAATGAAGATATCTCAGATGAATGTATTACATTTTATTTCATTTAATTGCAATTAAGAAGCGTTACAGTATTTCTGTTGGTGGACAAAAAAGTCGTTGCCATTATTTTCTGCCGCATGATTTACCAGTCATGGGCCAAGTCTTTGCACCATAGGGCAAACCTCGGCAATAACACGCTTTATTTTGGCAATAGCCATCACCAATTCCTTCGGTCTTCGCTTTGCATTCCTCATCGCAGTAACTGTTTTCTCCTAATTTCGAGCACTTGTATCTGCAGCCCGTGTCCTCGTACACCAGATAACCTTGTTTTGCCCACACTGTTTCTGCAACAAATACAAAGAAGTAGTCTTGTTCAACCGTAAGAAGTAATACTTATTAATACAATAAAATTAAAATATTTAATGCTTTGCACTCAAAATGTGTAAAAAAGTACATAATAATGTACTTCTTTTACACATTAGTCCTGATTATAAATATTACAATTATACACCAGGAATAATTGTTATATTACAATATTACAATTATTTTTGATGTATAATTAGGATTAATTGTAATNAACCTTGTTTTGCCCACACTGTTTCTGCAACAAATACAAAGAAGTAGTCTTGTTCAACCGTAAGAAGTAATACTTATTAATACAATAAAATTAAATTATTTAATGCTTTGCACTCAAAATGTGTAAAAAAGTACATAATAATGTACTTCTTTTACACATTAGTCCTGATTATAAATATTACAATTATACACCAGGAATAATTGTTATATTACAATATTACAATTATTTTTGATGTATAATTAGGATTAATTGTAATATAATCAGGTCTAATTGTAATATAATATAATCAGGACTAACTGTAATAATATAATCAGGACTAATTGTGATATTACAATATTACAATTAGTCCTGATTATAGATATGCTATTTTAAACACTAGCGAGATGATGTGTCATTCGTAACATTGTATTTATCGGCGACTTATCGAGCCAGGAAAACGATATTATAATAAAAATCTTGAGGATGCAATTTCTTGTAAATCTGAATTTATGACGTTATTCTATTAACTCACTTCTCTCAAGCTAACGGATAGATTGACTGCAAATGCTTAGAGAATTCTACAAATCGAATAGCGCTAAATTAAAAATATTGCTAACATATTCATACTTAAATAAAAACACCATCACTGGTCAAATAGCAACACCTATAAACTGATTTACTTTACACGTCTAACTCTTAAATAGAGATTAAACTATTAGAGTGATAGAAATAGAAATTAGAATAATAGAGATTAGTGACCCGTAGAATATCCCCCTGAAAAGAACACCTTCCTGGCAGATTGCTGTTGTGTTGCATTGCCATCCATCAATCGAATGCAGATCTCATAATACGTAAATAATTCAACTTTAATAGAATTTATGGCATTTCCATCAATTTAATACAAATCGTTCTGATTTCTGAAACACTACAATGAATTTATGTGAAGTTTTATAATTTTTCAACGAAATATTTTTGTAAATATGAATTTCGAACTAAGTAATATATGAAAAAACAAGTTATAATCTGCGATTGTTTTCATTTTCACAAAACATACAACATGATGTAATAAATATAACGCGAATTTCATAACTTTTTAATAAATTATAACGATTCTGAATTATGCTATTTATAAAATTAACTACCAATTTAATCAATTATAAGTTCATACTCACCGAATAAAACCAAACAAGCAGTGATGATCAACAACGAGTTCATCTTCGATGGTATCTAAACGAGTTTAGAATGAGTTACCACGAGCAGAAGTCGATATTTATACACATCCAATGCGAACAGGTACAACGCGTACACGTGGATTCTGCATGTTCGATCCATCTGTTTCTACCAATTATAACAACATTAATGAGCCATTAAACAGAGAGGTCACATTTTTCAAATTTCTCTATTTGCAGAAGGAATTAAATTCGTACCGATTACAGAAATGTCTATGTGAAATATAAATGAATACAGAAATGTCATCAAATTTTTAAAAATAAAACTCACTTATTTTACTTTATGTTGAGCAAGTTCTTGGAACACTTCACGATCATTTAGGTATTTCATGTTTAGAGGCATGTAATAATATCTGGTGATTTTCTCGTTTGATCGACACCACTAACCTATCCTCTGTTTGGACTTTTTCAAAGTCTGCATACATGAAATATTTCATGTAATTATTGACAAAGATTCTTGAAAACAAATCAATTTGAGTTTTCTAATCGAAACGGTACTTTATTACAATGTAAATGAAGATTTATGCTTCTAACACAATAAAGTGTTATAAATTAAAACACTTGGCGGGTTTTCTCATCTTTATTTAAATGAGAAAACCCGCCAAGTGTCTTAATTTATAACACTTTATTGTGTTAGAAGCATAAACAAATTGTAAAGCACGGTTTCATATCATCAAAAAAAGTAAATGAAGATTTAAACATTGAATCTCTTCCTCTAAAGAACTTCAAACTTCTCTATTAAGTGTTGCAGTTTATGTAGAATAAATGGGAATAAGTCAGAAGTATTGATTTATCAGAAAAATACAGAGCGGGGAGATAGAAATGAGTCATATGTTAGGCCTATATCTCGAGTAAAGACTAACTTCATGTAAATTTTTATTTCTGATTGGCATTTGCAATATTTTGAAAAATTTCTTTTTCCCTGAAAAATTATGTTACTTTGTAATAATTAATAATATAAAAATGACTTTTTAGTAAAATCCCATAACTGATGGAGCCACGCACATTTTAACGTTGAACAAATGCGAATTAGTGTTATTTTAAATTTAAGTAAATCTTTTCAAATAGAGATTTTTTATCGTAATTCAACAAAATCAGTTGCTCTAATCTTTCGCTAGTATTTTAATTTAATATCGTTGTATAATTGAAAATTACAAAACATTTACAGCCATTTTATTTGAACTTTTCTCAATTTCTTTGTTATGATCTAATAAATAATTTTAGAGTAAAAGAATGGCCTGAAAAAGACAAAATTGTTTCAGGTCAAGCTAACGGAAAAAATATTCTTTAGGTTCGGAAAATATCTTGTTTTTCCTACTGCATATAAAACTTAGATTAATAAAAACTTTCGTCAAAGCACAGGTTACACAAGGCTCGGCTTTTAGATTCCGTAAACAGATATTTTTCTAAACTAAGTAAAGCTGAGCTTAATGAAGGAAGAAATATTTCAAATGAAAAATTTACTACATGATTTACAATTTAGTCAAAAATTGAATGACGATGAACAAAGTGCATGTACGTTTATTAAAAAAATTGTAACATTTTTCGGGCTACAGAAAAATAGAAACTATGAAAAACTTGTAGGAAAATTACTCGAAAAGTACAGTAAAACGGGTTGAAGGATGTCGCTTAAACTACACTTCTACGTCCGCATTTTAATGATTTTCCCCAAAAATTTGGGTGCCATCAGTGATAAACAAGAGGTAAATGATATTCTTAAACTTAAAATATTTACGTGCTCAAAAATTATGTTTGCTATATTCATAAAAATTTTCTTTATACAATTATATACTCGCTATAATATAAGTTCCATAAATGTTTTTATTTTATTTGTTAAGTAGTGTTATCAGACATTCTTCGTGATCCCTTTATCTTTCCATTCGAGTGCCATGAAAGCCGAGAAAAGTCCTACTCAGTTTTTTCATTATTGCTTGATCATCACGTACTGAGTTCAGCAGCAGGGGCGCCGCTAGGTGTTTGAACGCCCGTGTGCAATATCAATTATGCCACCCTCTGTTTAACTACAACTACCTATGCTGATCTTGCCAGAACGGCTCTTTACTGTTGTCTCATAACGGTGTGAAAAAAGAAAAGAAATACTATTTATTATTAATAAGTTATTTTTGTTTACTTAAGTGTAAAACCATATTGTGAGAGATCGGGCTTGGAAAGGGGAAAACCCCACAATTTTATTCGGGAATTTTTCGAAAGAAAATTCATTTTTCGTTTTGAAAGAGAAATTTCTTTAAAAATCAGAGGGATAAAAAACCTTTTCCATTTTATTATTGGAATATGAGTGCATTTCTCTTCCCGGAGTAGTTTTCTTTCCCAGGGAACTCAGAATGTGTCACTGGGAACTACAACAAAAAAATTCTCTATTGGTGGAAAATGACAACGTAAAAAATAAAGAAGAGATTCCAAGGAACAGTGAGATCGGTTGGGAGTCCGCGAGAATATTCCCTGTATGCCAGCCGAAAAGATTTATCATCATCGCTGGTCGCCGCGCGCCCCTCCCGAATATCCTGTGATTTTCTGGGAACACCTACGAAGAACTAATAGATCTCAACTTTCGATAGACTTAATTCGCCATCCAAGGCAACACAGACATTCCCAAGACTCCACAGCCATCTGGAAATCCGTACATAGTGCTTCAGGTATTTATAGTGACTTGCGATGTTATGTAAGCTCTCTCTCCAACTCGGTTCTCGCGAAGAAGCTTTAGAGGAAATACCCTTTTGTAGAACTAGTTTAATAAACGAATGTTGTTTTTGTTAAAATTGTGTTGGATGCACTTTTTTAAGCGGTCTTCATTCCGAGTCCAACCGCCCACAGACGCGACTGCTGGCGCGTAAATTCGAACGTAATGGTCTCTGTGCAGAAGACACAGTGGTGTCAGTTCAGATAAATTTGTCATTGCAGTCTTCACAGACGCAATGTCGACCCTTCGGTTCTGTGGTGCCGAAGCATAGAGGGGTCCCTTCGGCATTGTCACAATATAAATATTTATCAACATAAATTGAACTCTTTTTGCCTTTATGTTTGCGAAATCTGATATCAATTAACTTGTATCCAACTGTTTAAAATTTCGTGCTCAATTGAATCTATAGCTAAATTACTTAGTCTTTGCTGGTGCATTGTTGATCTTAAATAGATTTTTTATTTATAATTTTTAACTTTGAAAAGGACCTTTCACCGAATGCAACTGAAACCTGCAATGTAAGTAATATTCTTAGTGCTATTGCTGTGTTCGGAAATGTTGAAATTAAGTCATTAATAAAAAGATATTGCAATAGGTTATGTGGATCATTAGACTGGTTTTCTGGAAAATGCAACTTTAAAGTATTGATTTCATTAAACAAATCAATACCGTCAATGTCTGTTTCACTACTTGAATCGTCTTTAAGCTTCAGATTTAAATCCTAACCAAGTTAAAATACAGTCGACCCCTATAACACTGTTAATAATTCTGTTTTATATGAATTCCATGTCGTACGAGTCACTTAGATTTTTACAAATACGTGTGCCGTTCACAGCCCGGCACACGTATTTGTAAAANAATTCCATGTTGTACGAGTCACTTAGATTTTTACAAATACGTGTGCCGGGCTGTGAACGGCACACGTATTTGTAAAAATCTAAGTGACTCGTACGACATGGAATTCATATAAAACAGAATTATTAACAGTGTTATAGAGGGTCGACTGTATCATTAATTATACTTAGACTCATGTCAGAAGAATTATTAACAAAATAATTGCAATTTGATATACGATAGAAATGTTCGAATGCGTACAGCTACAAATTGAGAAGGAAGCTCTATGGGGATTCCCTATTTTCGCCAGTCCTGTCAACTTCTGTCATAGTGCACGACTGTGGGAACTTGGCTTTCGGGCGCCGCCGGATGGTTCAACCTGCAGACAGACGTTTCGCAATGCATTTTAATTCTGATAAATGCCAATAGAGGCAATGTTAACGCTATAATATAAATAGGAATATAGTAATTGCGCGCCGGTCGAATTTTTTTCTCCGTGCGAAGACATTTCTTATGCTATAAGTAGAATGGATATTATGACAATGACTTTGAATATTACGTGACCGACGGCTCGATTTGCTGCCCTCCTGGACGTGCCGCCCGCGTGTGGTGCATGCCTTGCACGCCCGCTTATGGCGAGCCTGTTTAGCAGCAGTGTTTCTCGACAGCACATTATCGCACAATAGATCGTTGGTTGCTTAAATCAGATTTAAAGTCGATAAATATTTCGAATCATATTATAGAAATGCGAGTAAATGACACTTAAATAAATTTAATGAATTTTTATGAATAAAAATAATTAAATTAAATTTTAGTGTGCGAAATGTTGGACGTGTTGTTTTCGTACTACAAAGTAAAATAAAGACGTAAAAATTTAACTGTATTTAAATGTGCATCTATTGTTTGCAGGATAAATAAAATACAACTGTTGTTTACACGATAAAGAAGTAACTGAACATGAGTAAAACGTTCGATTGAAATTAGTAACAAATTATTATAAATATAACTCAGGTTCCGTTTTTTATGAAAAGTACCATAAAAAAAACAAACATCACTGTCGATTTTGTTTGTTTGTATATTACAACGCTACTTGTACCGATATGCCAAAGGGTTGCCTTCCGGGAGGACATTCTAAAGAAAACTGTCCATATTAAGGTGCTACAGACGTAAAAATATTTTAGAATACTCCACGTAGCCAGTGGTGCTATGAAATCGGCCACTATAAGCCTCTGTGTTAAAAATATACTGTATGTTAACTAAGAGATGAGTGCGGCGTTACTCGGAGAAAAGGTAACGATAGCGAAGATTAAGATTATTGAATTATAGCCAATATTACCCGTTTTCACCGAATGCAGAAATTAGCTCTTACCTCTTTCGAGACTAATTAAAGAATTTATATATGGGTCCAATAATATGTTCGATTTTTCGCGAAAACGCAAAAAACCGTATCTAAAATAATACAGTAGAAGCTGTGTTTTTCCAGGAGATCGTTCAGTCTCTCCCTTTTTCACGCAAGAAAAAATGTCCAAAAAATTCTTTTTATTGTAAATTCTCATGACGTACCCTGTGTACCAAATTTCAACTTTAAACTCTCTACCGTTTGGACACTGCGTTCAATAGTATTATTATGAACTCATCTCGAATATATATATATATAGATTGATACCTGTAATAACGTAGTATGAGTTAATTTAACAGCAAAAGTTTAAATAAAGAAATAAGTTAAATAAACAGTCAGTTCAAAAATAATTGTTTTTCACTCAAACAAATAAATAAACACAGCAAGTAGCAGTTTATTATAATTTTGTCTTCGTTATTAATAACATCTGATGTGTGTCTAATAACACATAACACTAACTACTTTATTTAATACACATGGAAACAAGCAACTGTTCCAAAGCAACCATTTTTAAACGTAACTTTACAGGATAGCAACATAAGTCTCCCAAAAACAAGTTATTTTGTAAATTATTAGTGCCATCAACGTAAACATTTCTAATTTGCCGGCATTCGCTAAAGTCTAGCTCGAACTTCCTTTTTTTATTTATAAAAATGACCGTTGCTATATCAGTCCCTGTTGAAAATAGGAAACCATTGTCAATTACGACGTTGAATAATTTTTAAATGTATTCTGAAATATTAAGAAGGAATTCAGAACAGGCTTTCACCAATGAATCGATTAAATATTAAAGTACTCGGCCTGGAAGAAACTGTTGTTTCCATGCTGTATACATATAGGTTAAGTGACTTTAGTGCGTTCTCTTGTTAATTTTTTAATTATTTAAGGATTAGCCAATATTTTATTGATTTTATTTTTATAATTTTGTAGAAAAGAAACATTGCTACGATGGCAATAGTAGCTTATTTCGTTTGGTTCATTTATAAAGTTGTATAAAGTAACATCAACGAATATCGATACATACAGAGACAAACAAATGTGCGCAATGATCATAAAATTTTCTATATATTTTAATAGAATTCCTAACAACTGACTGTTTTGGTCTTAATTTCCTCATTTATTTGCAATTGCAACGAATCGCTTTATTTTTATTAAAAAATTTATGACTTTAAACGAAGAAAACATTTCTTTAATTACAGAGAAAACCTGTTGAGTTTAATACTTTTATACTTTATGTTATTTAGAAATAAAATAATGTATAATCTGACGTCATCCATTTCATACGAACTGCTCTGGACAAAGTACACGTTTGTTGTCTACGTTTCTAACATATAATACACTTTTAATGACTTCCTTTATTTAATAATTGTCTGACAGAATATCAGTTTGACTGCTGTTTCTTTTTTAAAACTTTTGCGTTTGTCTTTATTTCAACATTTTCCTAATTAAACTAAGATGAAAATGTCCTAGGAAACTAAAAAATATAGGCTATTGTCACATATATAGAGTAATTATTCTCTAGATATAAATGTGCATTTTCTGCTTGCAATAAAAAATTAAATTTAGCCGTTTAAATTATAATGTTACAGGTCGTACTGTATGTTAAAGTACTACCTGTACCATTATAATATGTTTTTTACTTTAACTTATATGTTAAATTTAAAAAAAAATTGTAATTGATAAATGAAGCAAAACAAAACAATAAGATACATTTGAAATTGATGTTCGGAAAACCAGTTAGTAAATTGAGGTATGTATTTGATTTCTTTCTTTCTTATCTTATTAATAGAGTCTCCATATTAGTAAGATAAAAAAGAAAGAAATGAAATACATACCGCAATTTACTAATTGGTTCTCCATACAGCAATTTTAAACGTATCTTCTTGTTTTGTTTGATGTAAATCATCATCTGTACTAATCACCACCATCTACTCTCACCTCTACCTACTACGATGAGCAGGAACGCGGTCTGTGGGGGGATTAGCGCGCATATAGCGTATCGCACTTCGGTTCATACCGCCGGAACAGGTCGATAATTCTTATAAGAGACAGATTTTATCGATACTTCTTACTTGTCGTAATATTCTTCTTTCTTTCCCATAATAGAATCTCCATATTAATAAGATAAGAAAGTAATATATGAAATACATACCGTAATTTACTAAGTGATTCTCCGTACAGCAATTTCAAACGTATCTTCTTGTGTTCTTTTATCTAAATAATCATCTGTACTTTGGTCATCTAATATATTTTGAAAAACAGTTAGATAATTCTTGTAGGAGACAGATTTTATCGATACTTTTGACTTGTCGTTATATTTTTCTTTCTTCCTCTGTCGGTGTTTTTAGAGACGTTATTTAGATTTTTAATATAAGTATTAATGTGTATTTTTCAATGCTAATGTAATGTATACAAGTAATAGTAATAGTTTCGTTTACAGAAAATCGTACTGCAACAATAGCACAGATTTAAACAGGGACCATCTACATAGCATAACTAGCGGATAATTACAGAACGTTGCGGTACCAATAGTTCTGTTTTTTACTACGAGATGTCGCTACTTCGTCAGGTCAAGCGCTTCGACAAGAGTAATTGTATTCTACTGTATTTTCTGACTCCATTGAACCACGTGTTAAAACGCAATCGGTGTAAATACCCTACAGTCAGAAGTAATTTATTACAAACGATGCTTGCTACTGTTCGTTTCTTGAACGGCAAATTTGTGTTTTGTCTGATATTCAATGTATATATTGTAGCTTTAAAAGATGACTATTGTTCATTATTTTTATTAAAATATTTCAAATTATACAGTATATTATAAAAGTTATTATAAAGAATATGTAAACTTTCCTTCTTAAATTTTTTCAATCTCAGAATTTTCCGGTTGAATTTTTAATCTCTTACTGAAAATTTCTGTTTACTTTAAATTTATATTTAGAAAAATTATTTTACATAAAAGTTTATCACAATCTAACACATTTAAAATTTTTTAAAAATTATATACAGTAAAGTAGAAGTAAAAAATTTTTAAAATGTGTTAGATTTGTCATCCGATGTGAAATATTCCTACGTAAAATAAATCTTTGTAGTTATATAAATAAAATAGTACAATATAACGAACACTAAAACGAAAAGCATAAAATGTGTTTGGTTATATCAGCCTCCCATTGTTAAGTTTATCGCGGTACTCGGATGATACGAAATAACAAAATTTTATCTATCAAGTAGTAAGCGATTAAAAGTGAAATATAATACTTTAAATATTTAAGATAGCATTTCTTCCCTAATATTAACTCTAAGAAACTTTCCCATAACACGGACCAAACGTCGAAAAGCGCTTAAAACATATTTTTTGCTGACTGATAACATCGTATTTTGTACTTTTCCTATTCGAATGCACCATACCGCTGGTCCGATAGAAAGGACTGTTGAGGAAGAGAGTGGAAGTAATTCGGCCGAAACATAAGCGATCTGGCGAGGAGGAGTGAATCCCAGAAAAACTTTTATGGAAAACTGAACTCTACATAGGTGTTACTAATGTGAAAAAATTTCGGAAAATCTCACATGGCCAGCCCATTGGTCTTGCTGACCTCCATGACCGACTTCCGGTGTTCGCTGGTTATATGCACTCAAATTTCTTAATTTTAAAGTGAACGCTTAGAAATAAGAAAATGTCATTCACAAATGAAAAAACCCGAGTTGTTAGATGTGAAATTTTAAATACTTACAGACTTTTTACAAAGTAATATTTCCGATTGCACATAGCAAGTGCTATATGTCATTTGTTTTTGTAATGATATATCGCGTTATTTTGCAATAATTTGTCGTCACAGTAATTAAGTGAATAAATATAAAATTATTTAATTATATATTTATATTTAAACTTCTTACACATNAGGCGGAGTGAGGTAAAATTTAAAATATATATGTATTTAAATTAAATTACAAAAATATATATATATATAATTTTTTTTTATTTATTTAATTTTATTTATTATAAGAATTACATTTTGTTTATTATATTCTTAAATTTTTATAAATAGAGAAAAAAGTGGTATTATGTAACACCTCCATTTCAAACTGATAATAAAGGCGAACTGTAGCGGATTGTGGCTGAACTGCACTAGGCGGATGTCCATAGCAAGGGGAAAACCTGTTTCACTTCAGTCAAACAGTTGTCCATAGTGAATTAGCATATTTGTGTTTTTCGAAATTCGAATGTTTTGAATGCTAAGTGAATTTAATCATTTCTAAAATATAAATCGTGTAGTTGTAGGTTCACTGGTGCACGTATTCCGTTCCAGAGACTTAGGGGTACAATACTAATCTGTGTGATGTTCACGTTTTTTAAAATTTGGTCTTGACAAATATGAGTTAATTGAAAATGGCGATATGTAAAATACAGACCCCATTGGTGCTTTTAATATGGAACCCGTTTAACTTATGTTGTATGTGGTAGATGAATGAAAAAAGTAAAAATAGAAGCATTATATTTGTGATTTAGCTTTTTATTTATACATTTCTTTATTATTGTTATTATTAAATCATTTTTGCGATAAAATACATTGGAGTAAACAATTTTGTAATTATTTAACATTCTTTGTACTTACCTATTTGTTTTTCGATACATTAAAGCAATTTTTGAAAACATACAGTAAGGTTCCATATTACCACCTAAGCCTACTTTCTGACTTTTTGTACAGAAGCCTTCAAAAACTATATTTATAGTTACACTAGCGAAAAATCCAGTTAGGAACATTTAGTTTAATAGTTACAAAAAAATGTGGGTGTAGTTGTGATACCTTGTTTACAATTCACTATAACGAATATGGGGTTCCATAATACCACCTTCTCCTCTACGTGGCACTACGTGTAAATCCAGCAAATGGAATGTAGACAAAAATTAATTGATATATATAAATTCAATTTATATTTTGGATAGACGTTTATGACATTATGTAAGATAGAAGCATATACACGCACTGTCTGACCTTCTTAGCAATTAATAGAATGGCCTATGTGTGCATAGCAAACAAAGAAGCAAACAAACATCCTCATTTATATATGTTAGGCTCATAGATTGAAAACGCTCATTGAGCATAAAATCGACCACAACGCGTTGCGGCTAATTCAAATGACCACAAATGTCGTGGCATTTGTGTGAAATAAGTAGAAGGTAAAAAGGATCCCTAACGCATGAACGGCGCGGGGTTGGTAAAACCCACTTGGATTGTTACTGAATGGCCGAATTACGCTATTTACGGTCAGAGGTGGGGAAATCGCAAAATTTTTCTCTCCTGTAAGATCTGACAACAGTTAAAGTATATCTAACGCATCTTATCTCGCGATTACTTCCGATAATCGTCAAAATATGTTCTTATAGGAGGGTTATTTACAAGCATCAAGTGGGAAGTGCAACGGTGAGTCGATGAGGTGTCGGCTGTCAAAGGAAGTTTAAAATGAGATCCAATTAACATATAACAACGTTTAGTAATGAACTTTAAAAGCTTACATGAGAAGCGTTTCTCAATCTTCTTCGGAGGAGCGAAAGAAGATGGCACGATCAGTCAAGCAACAGAAATGCTTTGGTCATTTAGCTCTCTAGGTGACATCCGCCTCGAAACTCGATTTAAAGCTCTTTTGGACCCCTTTTTGAGCGTGCGACAGAAGTCAGAATTTGATTTAATTTGGTCTAAGTTTGAGATGTGTTTCGTGCTTTTAATATAGAACCCGTTTAACTTATGTTGTATGTGGTAGATGAATGAAAAAAAGTAAAAATAGGATCATTATATTTGTGATTTAGCTTCTTATTTATACATTTCTTTATTATTGTTATTATTAAATCATTTTTGTCTTTAAATCAAAAGACCAAACCTTGGCCGGTTTGGTCTGACTCTTTTAACCACATACGGCAACGACGTCGAAATTCGTAGACGTCGTCAATGAGTGTTGAGATTTTTCTTACCTCATAGTTTAACCCATTTCACAGCTTCCCGTCATTAATAATCACATGTCTGATTCAGGTTTTTTGTAAATTCCAAACATCGTAACAATCGTTGACTTGTAACGATATTCTATCGTTGTTATCTATCGAATAGGAGGTCAACAAAAACACCAAGCGGTGGGAAAGAAAGTTTTTTTTTCACTTCGCAATCAAATGCGTACTAATATAATTAATTCCATCATAAATTCGATCAAGAAGACCTTCCTTTGTATCACGAGCGCAATAAAGTGCAGTCAATCAGACACTGGGCAGCTTTTCATCTTGCGTTTATTCTTTTCTAGTTGATACGCATTTCGGGCTCACAATACCGATCTTTAGTCAAGTATTTTAAAAATGTACTTGGTTACTACAAAGCACTAAATTGTTAAGATAACATATATAATTACAAAGAACATACCTTCTGTTATGTATTTAACATTAGCGAATTTTGAGTGATGTTTAAACACATATATATATATATGCAATTTTTAACAAAAAAGTGACATCTTCCAGCATATCCATGGTAAATATAATAAATAAAATTATTTAGTTTTTGGCAGCCTACTACATGTTAAACCTCGAAATGTTCCAAATCTTGCTCTTTAATTAAGAAAAAAACTATCCCGTTCTTTATTTTCTAGATGAATCGATACTTCTGACTTAATCTTATTTATTCTATATAAATCTGTAACACAATAAAAAATTTTGAAGTCCTTTACAGGAAGAGATTCAATGTTTAAATGCTCACTTACAATGTTATAAAGCTCCAGTTCGATTACAAATCGTAAATTGATTTGTTTTCAAGAACATTTGTCAATAATTACGTGAAATATTTCATCTTTGCACACTTTAAATCACTGTATTCATTTATATTTCTCCTAAAAATTTCTGTAATCGTTACGAATTCATTTACTTTTGCATATAGAGAAATTTGAAAAACGTGACCTCTCTGTTTAATGGCTCATTAATGATGTTATAATTGGTGGAAACAGATGGATCGAGCATGCAGAACCCACGTGTACGCGTTGTACTGTACATCGTCATATCAATTATTTATCGGAAGTTTAATTGGAAAGCAGAGAGGGAGACATAAAAGAAAAAACAAATGTATTTTTACAAAATGTCAAATGATGCATTTTTCAGGTATTTTCATTTGCAGTTTAAAGACTTAAATAAAGTCGGTTTTATTTTCAGGTATTGGAGAGACGCGTATATTATTTAGTATTACTCACCAATAAACAATATAACCTGTATAACAGGGGTGGCCAACAAGTCGATCGCAAAGCCAATTTTGGTCAATCGCTCGCGATATTTTGAATTAAAGTGTTACACTTGTAACCGAACATAACGCTCAAATGCAACTGTATTGATATTGGATCACTGCATCCTCCTTCGGATGCAGTTTTGTCAGTTTATGTGCTGTCCATTTGTGTACAATTGTAAAAGGGGAATAAGAAATTTAGAAAAAGAATTGTAAAACCGAAAAAAAGAAAGGCGGGAAGATGGACAGAGTGGTCGGGACACGGTAGAAAGAGGAAGGGTGAAGTAGTGATAACGTTGTTTCAATTTTCCTACTGTTTACAATGTAAGTCTTAAGTTTACAATGTAATTCTTCATGTTTTAAATTAAATTGTGGCTTTTCTTACCTATCTAAACATAGTATGTATTTCACACCACCCCCTCTCCACTTAGACTATGCCTACGACAACAAGTCGATCGCGACACATTTTAAAATAAAAAGTAAATTTTATGTATACAAAAGTTGGTCACCCCTGCTGTATATTATCTACATAAAGGTATCACTGTTTCTTTTCATTAAAACTATAATCTCTAATTAAGTATTGAATAATACTCAATTGAAAATGAATATTTATATGATGATGCATAAATAAACATTGTTTATTGTATAAAGTAGTTTAATAATTAATTAACCTGAATACAATATGAAGCATGGACCCAATTGGGCCAGACACCATTCGGATTATGTGTAAATTACCATTTTTAGCATTGTAAACTCTGAATACACATTCAAATTTAGATTCTGTAAGTTCAACACAGCATATTACAAGAAATTAAACTGAAGAGCATTAACAACAAAGTTACCATTGAAAACAGGGCTGTGGAGTCGCGTAAAAATCTACCGACTCCGACTCCGGCTAAAACACCATAACTCCACGACTCCGACTCCGACTCTACAGCCCTGATTGAAGGGGGTTAATTAAAAAGAACATTACATAAGATATAAATGTTTTTTGGTAGATAGAGAAAATTACATACACAATTTATTGTTACATTCATTGATGATTCAACCATTAATTGCTTGTTTTATTTACATAAGAGTCAATTTTATGCATCATTTTGCATTCCTTTGCAGTGCTTGATAATTGTATGAGTGTGAAAAAAAAAGAATAAACAGCGCTGATCATCTGAAAATAATTTACTCATTTAAATAATTTACATAAAACTTTATAAATTTACTTGCTGTTACCCGCAACTTCGTCCTCGGAGGTTTTGCAAGCAAACCCCATTTACATTCAATATTTCAATAACCATAGTAGTTGTCATATAACACCTACCGCTGAAGAGAATTGCCGAGAATCAAACGAACTATTTTCAATTTGATCAATCTTTTGGAACGTTTACAATCGTTCTATAATCGAACCAATATGCAATAACAAATTCGAATTTAAAACGGTTCGAACATTTTTAAAATTGAAATGGATAAAAATATTTATAACTATGTCTGAAATGTTATTAATTTAATACACCTAAGTACTCGATGAAGACTANGAATTTTTAATTTGTCTGCAACAGATGCTGGATTTGATAAAGAGGTTCGGAAGATCTCCCATTGGAATATCATCGCTGGTTTCTTTTACGTAAATAAAAAATTTGCAATTAGAGTAAGTGACGACAATTATCATCTAATATATAATCGAGACGGGTTGATAATAATGATAATAATAATAATAATTAGTGCAGAGCCCAAACAGTTATAAGTTGAAAGTTGAAATTTGGTACACAGTTAGGGTACGTCGTGGAAACGCACACTAAGAAGGGATTTTTCAAAATTCTTTCGCGGGGGGAGAGGGAGAGGATTAAGGCTTAACCGGAAGAACGGCTTCTACTGTACTATTTTAGATGCGATTTTTTGTTTCTGCTAGATTTCAGAGTATGCCATGGCAATGCACACTAAGAAGAGATTTTTAGAAATTTCCCATGGGGGTGAGGGAGAGCATTAAGGCTTAACCGGAAAAACGGCTTCTACTGTGCTATTTTAGATGTGATTTTTTGCTTTTATCTGCGTTGTAGTAGGCTATGCCATGAGAATGTACACTGAGAAGGGATCTTTAGAAATTCCCCCGCGGGGGGTGAGGGAAAGGATATAGTCTTCATCGAGTACTTAGGTGTATTAAATTAATAACATTTCAAGCAATTTTATATATTTAGATATATCAGCCTTTACAAAACTAATTTCATAATAATTATTAAATATTAATTAATGTTATTATTTAGATTGTACTTTTCTATAAAATTTCAAAATATTAAATGAATTTAACATTATTTTTATATTTACAAAATTATAAGAAAATGACCCAAATTTTATGCTTTTATTTTTTGACCCAAATTAATTTTTATCCTTCTTATTCAACGTATTTCTTACAGAGGATTGCTTTTCCCATAGCTTGAACTTTATATTATGTTTTCCTCAATTCTAAATGTATACATAACTTTACAGACGATGGCTCTGTAAATCTCAATGTACCTCTCCAAAGATATATAATCTAACTATTATCTTTTAATATAAAGAAAATTAACCTTTATTTATTTTTATCCACCATTTTGTAGATATTCGAAAGATCTCTTTTCCAAAACTTTAAGTATATATATTACTTTACAAAGAATGATTCAGTAAACCTCAAGCTACTTTTCCAACTTTGCTTCTTATCGTATAATATACTATAAATAGTATTATTATAAAGTGAAGAATNTTTACATATCTAAATATATAAAATTGTTTGAAATGTTATTAATTTAATACACCTAAGTACTCGATGAAGACTATATCCTCTTCCTCACCCTTCTTAGTGTGCATTGCCATGGCATACCCTGAAATCCACCAGAAACAAAAAATCGCATCTAAAATAGTACAGTAGAAGCTATTCTTCCGGTTAAGTTTTGATCCCCCCCTCTCCCCCCCCGCAAGGGAATTTCGAAAAATCCCTTTTTAGTGTGCATTGCCATGGCATACCCTACCATAACGCAGATAAAAACAAAAAATTGCATCTAAAATAGTACAGTAGAAGCCGTTCTTCCGGTTAAGCCTTAATCCTCCCCCCTCTCCCCCGCAAGGGAATTTCGAAAAATCTTTTCTTAGTGTGCATTGCCATGGCATACCCTACCATAACGCAGACAAAAACAAAAAATTGCATCTAAAATAGTGCATATAATTTATATTTGTGATTAAGTAAAATATTTGGAGAGAATTTTTAATTTGTCTGCAACAGATGCTGGATTTTATAAAGAGATTCGGAAAATCTCCCATTGGAATATCATCGCTGGTTTCTTTTACGTAAATAAAAAATTTGCAATTAGAGTAAGTGACGACAATTATCATCTAATATATAATCGAGACGGGTTGATGATAATGATAATAATAATAATAATTAGTGCAGAGCCCAAACAGTTATAAGTTGAAAGTTGAAATTTGGTACACAGTTAGGGTACGTCGTGGAAACGCACACTAAGAAGGGATTTTTCAAAATTCTTTCGCGGGGGGAGAGGGAGAGGATTAAGGCTTAACCGGAAGAACGGCTTCTACTGTACTATTTTAGATGCGATTTTTTGTTTCTGCTAGATTTCAGAGTATGCCATGGCAATGCACACTAAGAAGAGATTTTTAGAAATTTCCCATGGGGGTGAGGGAGAGCATTAAGGCTTAACCGGAAAAACGGCTTCTACTGTGCTATTTTAGATGTGATTTTTTGCTTTTATCTGCGTTGTAGTAGGCTATGCCATGAGAATGTACACTGAGAAGGGATCTTTAGAAATTCCCCCGCGGGGGGTGAGGGAAAGGATATAGTCTTCATCGAGTACTTAGGTGTATTAAATTAATAACATTTCAAGCAATTTTATATATTTAGATATATCAGCCTTTACAAAACTAATTTCATAATAATTATTGAATATTAATTAATGTTATTATTTAGATTGTACTTTTCTATAAAATTTCAAAATATTAAATGAATTTAACATTATTTTTATATTTACAAAATTATAAGAAAATGACCCAAATTTTATGCTTTTATTTTTTGACCCAAATTAATTTTTATCCTTCTTATTCAACGTATTTCTTACAGAGGATTGCTTTTCCCATAGCTTGAACTTTATATTATGTTTTCCTCAATTCTAAATGTATACATAACTTTACAGACGATGGCTCTGTAAATCTCAATGTACCTCTCCAAAGATATATAATCTAACTATTATCTTTTAATATAAAGAAAATTAACCTTTATTTATTTTTATCCACCATTTTGTAGATATTCGAAAGATCTCTTTTCCAAAACTTTAAGTATATATATTACTTTACAAAGAATGATTCAGTAAACCTCAAGCTACTTTTCCAACTTTGCTTCTTATCGTATAATATACTATAAATAGTATTATTATAAAGTGAAGAATGACGAGTTTGTAACAGAACTTATCACGTGTAAACATTAATTTAAGGAAATCCGGCCATTTAAATATGAAAAATATTCTTTGTTTAAATATAATCCATCTTCATTGATGAAAGGATGCAATGGCACATGTCTATCCTCTCATTAATCTGCATTGATATAAAGGATAGAAGACCAATAATTCGATAAATTTCAATGCTATGCTTTATGTATCTAGTTGAGTAAATGATAAACTCTTCTCCGGGATTGACCTAGCAGGTGGGCCCGGCGTTGCTCGGGCAAAAGTAACGATAACTAAGATAAAGATTATTACGTTACAGCCAACCTTACCCGTTTTCACAGAATGCAAGAATTGGGTCCCCTTGTTTCCAGACTAATTAGTAAATTTTTTGATGGGACTAAAAATATGTTCGATTTCCCGCAAAAACGAAAAAAACTGCATCTGCGTCTTGCACGTCCTCTTAACAATTCCATTGTTACGTAAAACTTCCATTGTTGACACTTCCATTGTTACTTAACACTTCCATTGTTGATGGAAGTGTTAAGGCTTAATCCCGTCCTCCTCCCCCGTGGGGAGGAATTTCGAAAAATCCCTTCTTAATGTGCGTTCTTCTAACGTACCCTAACTGTGTACCAAATTTAAACTTTCAACTCTTAACCGTTTGGGCTCTGCACTTATTATTATTATTATCATTATCATTATCATTATCATCAACCCGTCTCGATTATATATTAGATGATAATTGTCGTCACTTACTCTAATTGCAAATTTTTTATTTACGTAAAAGAAACCAGCGATGATATTCCAATGGGAGATCTTCCGAACCTCTTTATCAAATCCAGCATCTGTTGCAGACAAATTAAAAATTCTCTCCGAATATTTTACTTAATTACAAATAAATTTTATAAAATTTATTATAGACTAGCAGGTAGACCCGGCGTTGCTCGGGCAAAGGTAACGATAGCGAAGATTAAGATTATTACGTTAAAGTCAACATTACCCGTTTTCACAGAATGCAAGAATTGGGTCCCCCGTTTCCAGATTAATTAAAAAATTTTTAGATGAGTCTAAAAATATCTTCGATTTCCTGCAAAAACGAAAAAAACTGCACTTTCTCTTAAAACGTCGCTATCTCTTAACAATTCCATTTTTACGTAAAACTTCCATTGTTGACACTTCCATTGTTACTTAACACTTCCATTGTTGATGGAAGTGTTAAGGCTTAATCCCGTCCTCCTCCCCCGTGGGGAGGAATTTCGAAAAATTCCTTCTTAATGTGCGTTCTTCTAACGTACCCTAACTGTGTACCAAATTTAAACTTTCAACTCTTAACCGTTTGGGCTCTGCGCTTATTATTATTAACTCGTCTCGATTATATACAGTATATAGATACAAAATTAATAAATCTTATTCTTAATTTATAATTTAGAAAAAAGTGCGCCATGGAAAATCGGTTTATGTCATTAAAATTGCTATAAATCTACATTAAAAAATATTCGATTTAATTATAATTCTAATAAATATATTTTAAAATTGTAAAAATGTCTTTTTTAAGATAATTTATATTAAAATAAATATTACCAAATATTAAAAGTCTCATTTATTAGTTTCTGAAATTTTAATTTCACCTTTTACCAAAAAATGAAATATTTATAATGGTATTCAATCAGTTTTGATACTGTAAATGTTAATGAATTTCTTAGTCAAACTATCATTTATTTACCGTCGAAGTGAATTTCGAAAGAGAGAAAGCTAACATGAAACTGACAGTGATTAATACTACAGCTATGACCATAATTTCCATAAGAAGACGCCAATCCAGATCCATGAATAAAGGGGTTGATACAAACAGAGGAGGAAAATACACATAAAATGCGTAAATCGCTGCTAGGTACAAATCTCCTGTTTCGTTGATACACTGAATACAATACCACAAATCCCAATAAAGTACAATAATTTCTTCGATGCGAAATTGTACTCCTTGTACATTAATAGAGGTCAAAGTTAGTTTCTGGCTCAGATGTCGTAGTTTCACGTGTATTATATAATATAACGCCCCGATAGAGAACAATATAAAGAATATTTCAGCCGATGCAAATATTATAATTAGTATTATATTCATGTCACAGAAGGCGATTTCCACAGCCGATTTGTCAGTAAAGGCAGGGTATACGAAGATATCGAAAACAATTACGGCTGTGATTGTGGTAAAGAATGCCAAACACGAGAATATCGAAAATAAATTTTTGATCTTCCTCATTTGTGTGATTTCATTTTCAAATGCACTCTTTTCGCTCGGTAAGTACAATTTTCCGTTTTTTAAATAGCTGAATTGAAAGCTGTAAAATAATAGAAACAATGTCATGACCAACGTAACAGTGTGTTTCTGCTTCGGAAACACGAATGTCTAACTACTACACAAGACATTATTTTTGACGATGGTAGCGGAAAACAGTAACACATTGAACCACCAAAACTTTTCTATAACGTTGACGTAAACACTAAAAAGTCGACTAGGCCATCATTCTGTTGCAATATTTTAATACCGAAAACCCGAACGGATCTGATGAATGGGTAAAAAAAGTTAAGTGTCTGTTTATGAGCAGTTACAACCATCTTGTATCGAATATCGTAGGATATTTATTGACCTTTATAAAAGTATTTGAAGGTATATAAGTATGACGCACGGTTTTCACTAAATTTATTAGAAGAGATGGTTATATATTTCTGAACGTGTTACTTGTAATAGAATAAAGTACCGTACCTGAAAGGAATTGTGATGTTCATTAATGTCACGTAGATGTACAGTACATTATCGATGTAGGAATGTAGATGCACATTATCGATTTTCATTTATGTACTTACGTAAATTATAATGTATATAGTTAATTAAGAGACGTTCTGCATATTATCAAAGAATATTATTCAAAAAATGCACTTTGAACAAAACTTATAACTATAACTTCAACTTGATACGTTCATTAAATTATTGATTACTCAATACGCTAGTTTACTATGTCGATGTAGTGTCAATATCCCATAAGAGCTAATGCAGGTATTTCGTAATTAAATATAATTAAAATTCTGAAAATTAATTTGAAGACGGAGTCTGTCCAGAATTGGTAACCACCATTTATTCACTTCTTGTGTTCCAGAATACAAACAATTGACGACCTTTCTTTTTAGGCTGCTTGGCCGTCAAGTTTAAAAACATTCCTTAAAAAACACAGAAAAATATCCTATTAAAATTATAAAGTTAAAATTTGAACTGGCAGATCTTACACAGTTTTTTCTTTTCTTTCCATCGGGGGGATTTTCGGGCTTTATATCTACTGAGGAAAATGTGCTGGTAAATGTAGATTATCGTAGCTTTCTCTAGTGAAGAAAGTTTGCAAACGTTTACAATTAAAATTCCATTATCCAAATTGCTCTCTAGCTGCAAATAAGTAGCAGATACGAAAATTTATATACCGTTTATGCAAAAAATAAGGTCAAGAACTTTGCAAACAAAGAAATAGAAAATTTGTTTAAAACTTTCGCTAGGATGTGCTTTACATGATAATACACGAAATAAAACAGTAGAAACGCATTTGTTCGTTACACAAGAGACAGGCCTTCTGCACAGGCTGTTTATTAATGTAAGCAATGTTACTCAATGCGAGCGTGGCCCATTTGTACGCGGGTGTTAAATTTGAAGACGATGAGTCATCCCTGCATAGATGACCCAATTGCTCTTCAGTAATTCTTTCTAGAAACAGTATAATACAAATTCTTAAGTCTTTCAATATTGAAATATTTCTATGACAAAGTATTTTCTTAATTTATTAAAAAGTCATATTTTGAATACTTTTATAAAATAAATTTTAATAATTTATCATTGATGCAATTTATGACATGAAATAATTTCCATTGTAGTTTACGCAAGGAATCGTTAATAAAATAGGAATGAAGTTGATGTATGAAATATTTATAAAATTATCACTAAAATTTAAATTAAGTACTTATAGAAATTTTAATGTTATCTGACATGTCCATAAATAAGGTCCATACTAGAAGCAGGATAGGGTTATGACATGGCGGACAAAATCGGATAAAAGAAGGGATTGAGCTTCAGTGGGCGCTCGTTTTATTTCATTAAACTTTATTCGCTTTATGGATTTCATTGTAATGATTTGACCTTTACCTCTCCACCGACCTTTACCTCTCACAGAGGCGACAGTTGGATAGACGTTGCCGTCTGTAGTAACAACCTTTACACCAGAATAGATAATTGGAGAGTACTGTCTGAAGATAGCTTAACTGGACATGCATTGATTGCTTTCGATATTACTTGTACGGAGGAAGACCTGTTACCTGCATTTTCCCCACGCCTGAAATATGCCCTAAATCATGCTAATTGGAGAGAGATGTCAGAATACCTTGAGAGTAACCTTATTAACATTTATTCAGAGAATTCCTCGTACGTAAGGAAACAAATTGATTACAATATTGAAACAATCTCCAACGCGTGCAGTCTCTTCATACCCCCCCAAAAAAAACACAGAACAGGAAAAGTGTTCCATGGTGGACATCCGAATTAGACAATCTCCGTAAAAAAACAAGAAAACTCAGGAAGACATATCAGAGATGCAGGGAAAATGCTGCACGAACTGCACATAAAGAGGCCTATCTCTGTAGTCAAAAACTCTACAAATAAGCAATAAAAGCTGAGAAAACGCGCAGCTGGCGCGAATTTTGTACTAATACATCTAAGAACCCATGGGGATTCATAACGAAAATGTGCAGCAATAAACTGCAAAAAACAAAAATTATAACGGACCTAAGTACTGAAGATTCTAACCCACCTACTCTTATCCAAACGTTAACAGCCCAACTGGATGCCTTCTGTCCTGATGACGATCCAGTGGGTCACACAGACTGGCAACGTTCTATTCGTGCTGAATTTAGCGATTTAGATGATACAATAGACATTCCACAATTCAAGTACGAGGAAATTCAACAGGCCTTCTGTTATCTCAAAAAAGGCAAAGCTCCGGGCCCTGACGAAATTACTAATGAAATTGCACTCAATCTGTGGGCTATTATTCTGTAACACTTATTTAATTTATATAATGCCTGTCTACACCATGCAAATTTTCCTCGTGCATGGAAACACGCACGGATTTTTCCTGTCCCAAAACCAGGCTCTTCAAGTGATGCGCGACCAATTTCCCTTCTACCCGCATTGGGTAAGATACTCGAACGGTTGATGACCAACAGGCTCAACTGGCATGTTGAGCATAATAAATGCCTAAGCAATAAACAATACGGCTTTCGGCCACAACGATCGGCCGATAACGCAATTGAATCTATGGTTAACACAGTTAACCATTTACTTGATGACAGCAAATATGTTCTTGGAGTGAGCTTAGACATATCTAAAGCATTTGACTCTGCTTGGTGGCCATTTATTACACATCAATTGCGAAAGTTAAATTGTCCTCGTAACATCCTACAACTATTTCAGGATTATTTAAATGAACGTACTGCAACTATACAGTATGGACAACATCAGGTGAATAAAATCATTACAAGAGGTTGCCCGCAGGGGTCTGTCTGTGGACCCCTGCTTTGGAATATCACTTTCGATGCCTTCCTTAAAGAAACCCTCGGACAAACAGATTCCTTTGCTTATGCTGACGACGTTATAATGCTGCTAGGAGGTCGATCAAGGTCTGACCTTGAGTACAAAGCCAACTACCTGTTACAACTGATTTACACATGGGGAAATAAACACAAACTTAACTTCAATCCTCTAAAGACTAGAGGTATTGTTTTCAACAAATCAGGTAAACACAACCTTTATCTCAGACCACCACATCTTAAAATGAATAACAACACAATCAAAGTTGAAAAAACTCTTAAATACCTGGGTGTTATACTTGACTTCCGACTCTCGTGGGATAAACACGTGGAATATATCTCTAACCGTACAGGATTTATACTTCAAGCTTTTGCACAAGTAGCCAGAAGAGACTGGGGACTATCTGCAGATGCAATGTCCATTATTTATGACAGTATATATATTCCTATCATTACATATGCATGTGGAACTTGGGGATGGGCCACTCATAAGATACATACTAAAAGGAAACTAGTCTCATCGCAAAGACGTGCTCTTCTACTCATAACCAAGGCATTTCGAACTGCAAGCAATCAATCCTTACAAGTTATTGCGAAAAAACTACCAATAGACCTAACAATTATGATGAAAGAGAAATTGCAACAAGCCAAATGGGGTGAAAATATTATGACATACTCTAGAACGATATTACACAATAACATTGAATGGAACTCTCCTTACTGTGACACCTCTCCCCCCGGTATTCCCTTAAATTACACTTTTGAAAGCAATAACTATGCTGATGTAGATATATATTCTGATGGCTCAAGAATTAACGATTCGGTGGGGTGTAGTTTTGTTGTCTTCAGGCAAGATCACGAAATATACAATCAGACTTATCGTCTTGATGACCACTGCACAGTGTTTCAGGCGGAACTTTTCGCTATTAAAATGAGCATCGATTGGATAAACAGTAATTATAATAATATTTCAGTTCATATCCACACTGACTCTTTATCCGCTTGCAATTTAATTAACAACTCGAAGCTACATCCACTTGCAGAGGAAATCAGACATCTTATGAGGTTTTCCAACTGTACTTTTGCTATCACATGGATCAGAGCGCATCAGGGAACGTTAGGCAACGAAAAGGCTGATCTCTTGGCAAAATCTGCAGCTAATGACATCACTGCTCCTATTGCCTATAATAAATATAGTCAACGTACTTTGCGCCGTATACTTTGGGAACATGCTCTTCATTTATGGCAAATTGAATGGGATCGCAATGATCATCATATCACTCATGAATACATTCCTGACCTCTGTAAATTTTTCATGATACAGTGGTATTCACCCACCTACTACACCACGCAGCTGTTCACCAATCATGGCAAATACGCTTCATATCTTGTTAGGTTCACTGATAGAAACTCTGACCAATGTCCTACTTGTCTTGTGACAGATGGTTCCAAACATTATTTTTATGATTGCATACTATTTGATCGTGAACGACTAGAGCTAAAATTACTACTAAATCAACAAGGAATTAACTGGCCCTGCCAATTATCAGACATATGGACATCTCTTGAAGTTTATAATGCCTTCACCAGACTTGCTAAAAGTATCTCTAAAATAACACATCAAATAATATAACGCTAAAACTACATGCGCAATCTCATTAACTTGTCTATGATGTGGCTGAACGATAATATTTCAATTGAATGATCGTGCTTCTGGACATGTACCACATTTTCTGTGAAAATTTGTGTTTTTCAAATTGATTCACCTTGTGCATTAGCCAACTATATACTTTATATCTTTAGAGAATAACATTTCCAACTCACAGGGAGTGTGATTTGGAAATGAGGAGCAATCACTAGTGCCAATCTTCATCCAGTCATATTTTGATCATTATTAACTGGTGTCTGTGAACCATCTCTCGGCAGTGTTGTCCTGATGGAAGTGCTCTGCTTTCCTATGCGTCAACCACCCGTCGCGTTCATTGTCCTAATCGCAGTGCCTTGGATGTACTGTACTAATGGAACTACAGTGAAATTGCGCTCAAGAATAAGGCTACGTGCTATAGGTAAGTATTATGCCTTATCGAATAATATCTACAGAGTTTGCACTACTCTCAAAAGTTTGCATCCTGAAAGCAATATTACTGTATGTGATATACAACAAGGGTTCTGATCATCATGGTCTGATTATGTGTGAACCAAAACAATGTCCCTCAACAATCTTATCTATTTATTTTTATTTTATTTCATTTTTTTTATTTTTGTNATTGCGCTCAAGAATAAGGCTACGTGCTATAGGTAAGTATTGTGCCTCATCGAATAATATCTACAGAGTTTGCACTACTCTCAAAAGTTTGCATCCTGAAAGCAATACTACTGTATGTGATATACAACAAGGGTTCTGATCATCATGGTCTGATTATGTGTGAACCAATACAATGTCCCTCAACAATCTTATCTATTTATTTTTATTTTATTTCATTTTTTTTTGTTTTTGTTTGTTTTATTTTTTTTTGTTTTTGTTTTATTTACCATTACTACAACTTAACGTTATTTAATTTTCTCTATGAATATATATTGTAACGTATTTGAATTGTTTATCTCCTGGTAATGCTCCATGCGGGGCCAGGAATGTACTTGACAGTACATAGTAAATAAAAATGAATGAATGAATGAATGAATGAATGTAATAATTTGAAAATTTCTTGTATGTTTCTTTTTACGAGAAATGTTTTCAACTGGTAGCGAAGTTACGACAGTTTCCATTAGCAAATCAACGATATATTATAATATTAGTCTATTAATTTAAATGTTTGGTACGATTTGGCAAATCTATATAGGTTTATCTTAATCCTAAAAAATCTGAGCTATTTAATTCCTGGATGGTTTGGAATTTGCAGTTTACCATTACATTTTTATTTACGATGTGTATCTTACATTCAAGTGCAGTCGAACTCGGTTATAACTAGCACTAAGGGACTGGCAAGGTTTCCTCGCTATTCCCTTTAATCGTTATCCTTAAAGAGCAGTAACATAACTTGGAAAAAACGGGCGGCAGCTTTGGGCGCAAACACGTATGCGAAGCCTTGAAGGTGCTAAAATTTGTAGCTACACCAACGATGTTTAGTGATGTTTTTCTCTTAATTTTTGTTGTATGAACTTTCATGAAACTGTTCGAATTTATGAAAAAATACTCAATTGAACATGATTACTTTTCCTCACCAAAAGACAGTGAATTTCTTATATCCATTCATCAGGATCGTTCGGCTGTTCGGAATACAAATATTAAAACAGAATGATGGTCCAGTCGATAGTAAAGGTTAAACTAATTGTAATAACTTTTACTTAAATGCGATGTTTAACTGAATCTATTTTCTACGTAGTTTATACGATTTGTTGAAAAAATATAAACACTTTATTATCACAAAAAAGCAATTATCTCATCATTTTACAAGAATTTTGGGATGCAATTTAAAAAAGAAATTATAGACCTATAAATTCCGACTGTTGTCTTTGTGGCCGTCTGCCTGTCTTTTTTAAATCTCAAAAAGGGAGTATAAAAGATGAATAATGATATAAAGTGGGAAAACACTAGTGCCAGAAGGTCCCGATTAACAGTATATGAATTTCCGACATAAACGGAAAGAGACGTTATTTTACTTTGAACGTATTCCTCTGAAAAGTGTTAGATAAATGACCGGCACAACTCTTCTGTTAAAAGAAATATTATGTACAGAAACAAGACAGTACTAATTTCAGGTAGAGAAAATATATTTTAAATCAAATTAAATAAATGAAAAATATAATTAAAAATTAGAGCCCGGAATTGTGATTACGTCACAATAAATAATTTTATCCAATCAACTTTTATATCAAGTCTTTCGGACGTTAACTTTCACAACTTCACGAGGTCATCACAACATGTCTAACAAGGATCACTTCTCAAATATTAGAGAAGTTGAGGCGCACGTTTTAAACGTGTAAACGTGTACGTGTGACGTTCGGCGCCGCTTTCCCGTAAGCCTAAAAGTTTGACGATGGTGTTTGGAATGTCGAGCGTGATTCCACCGACTATCCAAACACCATTGTCAAACTTCTAGGCTTACGGGAAAGCGGCGCCGAACGTCACACGTACACGTTTACACGTTTAAAACGTGCGCCTCAACCTCTCTAATGTTGTTCTCTGTAATAGATAAGAGCTGAGCCATCCACCATTTACCTGTTTATTTGTATTATTGTCATTGAAAAAAGTTATTTTCTCGTTTATTATTTTTGCATTTAATATCTTATCTGTATCAACGAGGATGTTTGTTTGTTTGCTATTCATTTCTAAGCCGTTAGACCAATTACTCTGAAACTCGGATGTTACGTTAATATATATCAAACTCAGATAATATCGTACATTCCACCCCAAAATATTGATTGAATTTTATGTATCAATTAATTTCTTCCTACATCTGACTTGCTAGCTTTACGTGTAGCGCCATCTGTTGAAAACTAATTAAAAATTAAAAAAAAATAAATATAATTCATACAAAACAGGATATAATTGAAAAAAGAAACAATTATTATATTCAATTAATTACTGAAACAATGATATAGTGCATCTATTATGTACTATATCATTACTATGATGGATGGCATGTAGCATGCACATGTTGAGTCAAAAGTATTACACTGTAACAAACAATTTAA
>NW_019386066.1:60014-78009 GCF_000671375.1 Centruroides sculpturatus
TTATCCTTATCCTCTGAGCATTTTTCTGCATTATCTTCAGATCCATGCTTTACCTTTTGCAAAATGTATGTAATTTTAGATTGCTTGCTTCTAGTTAAAAGATCTTTATAAATTTCCTCATATGGTGCTAAGCACTTATGAAGAATAAAGCAAGTATGAAATAAGGGAAAAACATCTGGCATGTTCAGAAGCAGAAGCGTCAAAATCTGGCAACACTGAAACAAGTTTCGAGAAGGACCATGTGTATCGACAGAAGGCGAAAAAAAGAATTTACATACTTAAATACTAACAGTTCACGAAAATAATAATATTCGTGAACTATTATTACTTAAGTATGTAATAATTTATTACATTTCATGTTGTACGAGGGTTTTACTCAATTTTCGGACCGTGTGAGAGTGAATCCGTGCTATAACAGTACCGTGTTATACGGGGGTGGTACCAATTATCCAACCGTGTTACAGTGAATCCGTGCTATAGAAGTGCCGTGTTATACGGGGGTTTACCTGTATTCGATTTATATAACTACAAAGGTTATCTTTCGTAGGAGTATATCACATCGGATGACAAATCTAAGGCATTTTAAAATTTTTTACTTCTACTGTAGTGTATATAATTTTAAAAAAAATTTAAAATACAGGTAACCCTCGTATAACACGGTACTTCTATAGCACGGATTCACTCTGACACGGTTCGAGAATTGGGTAAAACCCTCGTACAACATGAAATTGCATGGTTTCATGTTATGAATAGTTCAACACCCAATTTTTCATTACAAAACAGATTATCCCTTCAAATGTGTTTATGGCATTAACACACCAGAACGAAATAATATACTTGATAATACAGATTTAATGATAGTATGAGACGTGTATCTAAAAAATCAATTCAAAAATAAATAAAAAAATACTTATATCTATTAAATCTATTAAAGATTTATTTTTCGACCTTAGTTTAAAATTTTTTAAATACCATTATATCTTAACATGTAAAGTAAATCAGGATTCTTTAGAAAATCTGTTTTCACATATTCGAACTAGAGGTGGTTTAAATGATCATCCTAGTCCACTCGAAGTAATATATAGAGTAAGAATGATAATTTTAGGCAAATCACCAGGGATATTGCGAAATAAATTAAACATAGAAGATTAGATAGCTAAAATTATTTAATAAATAAAATGTTTAAGAGGCAGATTTACTGCAAGAAATTTCAGATATGTCTAGTTCTAAAGAACAAGGAATATCTGAAAATTCATGCAGTGTAAATGATGATGATTTATGTGATATATCTCAGGAAAATGTAGAATAAAAAATGATCGATTACAATATTTAGCAGGGTGGATTGCGAGAAAATACAAAAAAATATGCAAATTTAGAAAGTGTCAGTCACGAAAATAAAAATGAACATAATTATACAATGATGTTCCTTGTTCAGGATTTATCTTTTGGTGGAATGTCACAACCATCGGGAGATTTCTTTAATTTAGTTAAAAAAAATGAAATCAATTTTTACAAAAACTGTGAAACTGCATTTCAAATGTAAAACGGTTTCATCTATTACATCATTAATTAAACAGACAATTAACTTGCCAGTAGACATTATATACACGTACGTAAAGCAATGTGTATAGATTAGATTGAAATTTTTGAACAATTTAATTAAATGTGATCGTTCCGCTGCGACAAGAAAAGTAAATTGTAATAACAATAGAAAATTAAAAAAAAGTTTGTACCTGATTTAATTGTTTTTATATAGCATTTAATTTGTACATATTGACATAAAAAATGTGTTTATAACATAAAAAGTTGTTCTTTTGAAACTTAATTTGTATACATTAATATCAATAATATCGTTTTCGGTACATGAGTATTAAAAATTAAAAAATAGACCAATATTATTTTTAGTTCAAAAAAATATAGTACTTTGACGATAGAAATTAAATTAATTTAATTATATATAAATCACCTACGTAGGATTTACCAAAATTAATCTTTTTAAGAAGCTATTGTTGTTATAAAATCATAAAATAAATAAAATAGATTTCATTTACAAAGTAAAACAACTCATTTTAACTTCAACTTTACACGTAAAAATTATGAAGATTTGCTCAATATTCCGGATTTTTCTTATTTATAATCAATTTATATTTTTATTTAATTAAGTAAGTATCGTAATTAATAAAATATTAGCGTGTAATTAAAGCTACGAGCCTCTGATCGGTAACGTTTCTACCATAAGGACATAGTAAGATGTTTCGTTTTCGACTACGAGTGACGTCAAATAAGCAACCAATGAGAAGCGTTTCTTCTCTATGAGGCAACCTGATAAATCTAAGACCTTCACCTTTACTTACTTCGGTAACAAATCCGCCCCTGGTCGGAGTCGGTAGATTTTTACGCGACTCCACAGCCCTGGATGCAACAGTTGTCTGGGTTATCGATGTGACGTGATACAGGAATTTCCAGAAATGTCAGAGAATGACATTTCCAGAGAAGTAGTGTAAGTGTGCGAGTAAGTTACATATTTAACAACTCGAGATTTGTATAATTCAGATTAGAAGACCTCCGCCTTCGTATAGTCAAGCGACTAATCAACATTCTTCTCTTGGAGGATCCGGCTTGACTTTTATAGATGTCTTACCAGATGTTATTGAAGAGGGATTGTTCTCTTCAGAATATGAATCTTTTGGGTGAGTATATTGATATTTTTAATTATAGATAATCGTTGTTGTCCTAGTTAAATTTAATTAAATACACAGCACACTCACTAATCTAGATCTTAATAACCTGGCCTCTCAATTATCCAGTATATTCCTCTAGTTATGAGCTTTGGTTTCCACGAAAATGTTAATCATGTCATATATCAAATTTTCTTGTTTTCTTGAGTTTCATTCATTTTCTGTACAATATTGCATTTTGCCATACTTTATTATTTTCCTGTCTGCCTGCCTTCCAAAAGAATCAGTACTAAAGAGTTACAGATAATACCATTTATTGGCTTTTTCCTATATATTCTCAATAATCTGGCACCATCTGTGTAAGGAATGACCAAATTAGCAAAAGTTTATTGTGGCAATGGCAAAACAATTTTCTGAATACAGGTCAATCAAATATCTGATTTCACTAATTAAAAGAAATAAAATAACAAGGAAAATGCTTACAAATTTTACTTTATTTAACTTTTTGGTAGTCAGTTATTTTTGGTAAAAAAACAAGAAAGAGACAATCATAGAAATGCAATAAAATACTCTTTTGCCCTTCCGTTGCCCCTTGCCTTTACATGTTCACAAAGCCAGAACACTTTGTTCCAAAAAAATGCACTTTTCGTCCCTTGACTTCCTTTATATGCCGTCTAAGTGGTTCTCTCTATAAGTGACAGTCAATTGAAGAAAGCAGTAGGATCAGAGAAAGAACAATGAAAAAATAGAAGACATGTGATAGAGAGCATTATTGGGAAAATAGAAAAGTAAGGATAGCAAAACATGAAAAAGGAACAAAGAGAGATTAGAGAGAGGGAATCTTCTAAATTATATAAATTAATCATGGCAAACAGTCACACATTAATAATGATTTTCTTTGACTATTAAATCACTTTTCTACTTAAAAAGAATATTTTGATATATTTTGTAAATGAATTTATTTAGTAGAAAAAATTAATCCTGGAAACTATTTCCTTTTAAAGAAATAAGAAATTATAATTATTTATCAGTTTACTTTTTATAATTTTTAAGTAAAACAATGTCAAGTGAATTTTTTTAATCGACAAATGAAATATAAAAAATAAAATTAAATCAGTTTATTTACATTCATTTAACATTGTCAAGCAAAAGAAACGTGAGTGATTGTATGGCTTCTGTGAGAACCAGTTTCCAATTAAAAACTGTGGAAAAAATTTAGATAGCTTAAAAATATGAATAAAAAAATTTAATTTACATCATTTCTGACACTTCTATTGATATAAAAGACTTTCATATTGATAATGTTGTTTATTTTATAAATGTTTTTTAGTCATTTGTTTACAAGGATGGTGCCAAGTTTTTAAACTTTGATGATAAAATTTTTATGTAATATTCAAAAATGCAAATGAATAAACAAGTCTAATTCTCCTCTCAAGTGTCTCTCAACCATGAACTGTTTTTATATTTTTGTATCCTGAAGGATTCTGTTAAAAGATATCAATCTCAATCTTTTAACAGGATTCTTCAAGATACAAAAAATATAAAAACAGTTTATGGTTGGGAGATACTTAAGTAGATAATAATGACAGGCTGAAATTTGAAGAAAAAATAATAGAAAAAAACATCACAAAGTCATTTGGTAATCTGAGAGAAGCCATACATTTTTTATGAAAAATGATAAAACCAATGGAAACATTTCTATAGCAAATAGTAGTAATAATAATAGTAATTTTATAATAGCTTTATTTTTAATATGGTAATAATTTTTTCAGAATGTTTGACTGAGTTTTTGGTATTTTTTATTACATGCTTTTTATTAAGTTAGATTGACAACAAAGGGACAAACAGTGCAGATAAAATAGCGAGGTTGCGACCAAAGTTTTCATCTCTAAAATATGAATGTTGAGCACCACTTACAAGATAGTGGCACTTGATGTTTGACGTTCACATTTTAGAGATGAAAACTTTGGCCGCAACCTTGCTATTAACTCAATTTTTACCCACTTCCTAATCTCTGATCCAGTTGAAACTTTGCATACATATGTATTCCTAATGACAATATGTTTTTTTAGTTTGCAAACAAGTTTAGCAATTAGCAAATAATTAAAATTTGTAAAAATCTGATAGCAGATTATACTATAATAGGGCAACCGTTATCCCCTTTTAGTTGTACTGTTAACATATTTCTTGTAACTCAGTTTTTTACCCATTTCCCAATTAAATGAAAAAACAACAAAATGCTGATAATTCAGCTTGAGTCATTCATGTTTAGATATATTGTTACACTTTATATTAATTTTTATGGGTTTTCCATGAGCACCTCATGCTTTATTTTTGGTTGCATAATACCAAGAATACTTTGAAAGTTTAAAAAATTTGTTTACCTGTTTAGTGTATTTATATGAATAAAAAACATTTCTTTAAATTTTATATATGTATACATTATGATTTTAACCCTTAAATACTGATATATAGTTCTGGATTGCATCAATTTTTAAAATCCCATTTTCTTTATTGCTATTGTTATGTGGATAAGACATTAGTAGCTTCAAGTCATGTCCATACTTATGACATTACATAGAGTTAGTGTTTCAGAAGAGATTAGATTTTTCTCTCTGTGATAGACATACAGAGATTGCATGTCAATGATACATAACTTTTCCAGTTACTGGTCTGTGTGCACATTTTATAAAGAGTCAGCTTTTCTGATAACATTTTCCTTTTTTGAATGCCCAGAAGCATTCTGGGATATTTCTGGTTCCTGAAGAAAGTTGCATTTCAAGTCAATCAACAGTGTAATTCATTTACTGTTGCCACGTTTTCAAAGCTGTTCACCTGGACAAAACTGCAGAAAGAATAAAATAATAAATATTTTTGAAACTATTAACTTGGACAATTAGGCTATATAGATGAGCAACAGTAAAATGTACCGTATTTATTCACGTATAAGATGATCTCGCATATAGGACGAGGTGTGACTTTAAAGATCAAAATAAAGAAAATTAGATCTATTAATGCAATTCTAATTTTATTTTGTTTAATCACAAATAAAATATCAAATACACATAAATGCACACATTGTCCCACAAAAATTACTGACATTTTAAACTTTAAGGAAAAATCTTGTAAAATTGACAACATAATTTATTCATGTAAATCAGGAACCGTTTTTGCCAATTCTTAACAGTCAAATTTACTCTTCATTGATTACACTTAAGAGTTTCTCTGAATTCTGGTTTCCAAATAATCATCTGTTTTCATGTGGGAATGGATTAAAACTTATATTGGGCTCACGTGTGATTCTGGAATTTAAATTTGGAATTCAATTCAAAAGCTTTGCTTTTCCTATTGCAATTCATCTTTACTCTTGACAATAAACAAAAGCAATTCAAATGATCCAGATAAAAACTTTTGTTTTTAAACACAAGAAAGTGAGCTTCATGTAGAAGATGCAAATATACGGTTCACAAAAATTATTGCAAAAATGCAAGTAATCCATTGCTCACATGTACAGAACAACCTACATTTTTGAAGCAGTGAAAAATGAATGAAAACCTCATCTTATATGTGAGTAAAAATTGTCTGAATGAAACATTGGACAGACTCGTGCAGAAATTTTCTTTATTTACTTTTATGTTCTTTCTAGTAGAAATTTTAGAAATACTAACCTGTGACAATAATTTCAGACATTATCAGTAATCATAAGATATAACCATATTCGGTAAGTAACCGAATATGGTTATATCTAAAATAGTTTCTGNTGTCGGGTCCAGTCCCTCACCACCCTGTCGCCCGATTGTGTGCCTTGCCGAACTCTAATGGGCCTGCTATACTCTTATAGCAGAACCATTAGGGTTTTCCCTCTTAATGCCCACAGAGTGGAAAGAGTAAAAAAAATAATAATTTGTCGTCTTTATGTTTGTTAACTTTTATAAATATAATACTTTAAAACTCTAAATTTATTCATTTATAACTTTTGCATTTCTTGTCAATCATCAGAAATACCTACTTTCAATTCATATACTTTGCACAAAGGAGAAGGGCCTCACAAAGATCTGTCGCCCGGAGCATCGCAATGGTTAAGGCCGTCGCTGCCCTGGAGTATGCACGAGCGCGCGTTATTTTTTATTCGCGTATTAGGCTCCAGTTTCACCACGGTGTCACGTGACCGGAAATGACGTAGCCGAATTTTCAGCGGCTTATATCTCGCAAAGGGTCGAGCATAAAAGTATCGTTCCTTTGACTTTATTGTTCAAACAGGAAGGCTACATTTTGGGGGAATCGCAACCCGTTCATTCAAAGCATAAATATTACCATTGGGACTTTAACAATGCTGTAGAGCATATTGATAGGAACGAAAATTAAAAGATATCGTGCCTAATGGAAATTTGTAAAAAACGAACACTACAGGGCGGCCAGGGCTACTAGTTATAGGTTATAATATTGAGTTATAGGTTAATTAAAATTAAATTAAATATTTGATTTCTCTCCTCGAGATAGATCTAAAATATATCATTTGTAATCCTATTAATTGAATTATTATGTCGTTTGATTCAATTCGATTTGTTTGTTATTTGTTTATGATATAGTCTCGTTAATGACTAAATCTAATGCCTTCGTCGACTCCACTTGCGATTCTCTTACTCTTAATTCCTCACAAATACGCGATAATCTGCATCTTCACTATCCGGTGTCAAGAAAAACCAACGTTCTGGAGTTCACAAGAACCCTGTTTATAATAAACGTATTAGGACGCCATTCTTAAACGACCGCGGGCCTGTTTCTCCAACAAAACAGCCGGTTAAGAAGTAGATGGGTTTTACTAACTCCATATCCCCGGCTAGCTCCTCACATTTATATTTAAGAGATTTTTATAACTCTAAATTTAGGCTAATAAACGAGTTAATCGGGTCCTGTGATTTTCGGACGAAGTTGGATAGATTCATTAATAGAAAAATAAACATAGGGTATTATTTTTCATAATTAAAAGTTAAATGATTTCGTGCCAAAAAAATTCATAAAACTTCTGTATTCTGTAAACTGTATATCATATAATAAACATGTTTTAGATGAAGGTATTACATTTTATTTTATTTAATTGCAATTAAGAAGCGTTACAATATTTCTGTTGGTGGACAATAAAAAGTTGTTGCTATTATTTTTTGCCGCATGATTTATTAGGAAGAGGATAAGTCGGTGTACTTTCGGGCAAACCTTCGCACCAGCATGCGAAAGCGTAGCAATACCCGTAACTACCTCCTTGGTTCTTCGCTTTGCATTCCATATCGCAGTGTTCGTTTTTTCCCAACCAAAAGCAATCGTATTTGCAGCCATCGCTCTTCTTCACCAGATAACCTTCCTTTGCCCACACTGTTCCTGCAACAAACACAAAAAAATAGTCTTGTTCAACCGTAAGAAATAATACTTATTAATACAATAAAATTAAAATATTTAAATGCTTTGCACTCAAGATGTGTAAAAAAAGTACATTATTATTGTATCACTTAAACTATAAAACTGAAAATAGTCCTAAATATAAATATGCTATTTTAAACAGTAGACAGATGATGTGTCATTCGTAACCTTCTATTTATCTGAGACTTACCTAGCCAGAAAAACGACATTATAATAAAAATCTTGAGGATACAATTTCTTGTAAATGTGAATTTATGATGTTATTCTATTAACTCACTTCTCTCAAGCCAACGGATAGATTAACTGCAAATGCTTAGAGAATTCTACAAATCAAATAGCACTAAATTAAAAATATTGCCAAAATATTCATACTTAAATAAAAACACCATCACTGATCAAGTAAGAATATCATTAAACTGATTTACTTTACACGTCTAACTCTTAAATAGAGAGTAAAGTACTAGAGTAATAGAGATAGAAATTAGAATAATAGAGATTAGTGACCCGTAGAATATCCCCCTGAAAAGAATACCTTCTTGAAAGATTGCTGTTGTGTTGTATTGCCATCCATCAATCGAATGCATATCTCATAATACATAAATAATTCAACTTTAATAGAAGTTGTGGCATTTCGATCAGTTTAATACAAATCGTTCTAATTTCTGAAACACTAGAATCAGTTTATCTGAAGTTTTATAATTTTTCAACGAAATATTTCTGTAAATATGAATTTCGATTTAAGTCTTACATGAAAAAACAAGGTATAATCTGCGAGTGTTTTCATTTCCACAAAAAATACAATATAATGTAATAAATATAACGCGAATTTCATAACTTTTTAATGAACTATGCCATTTAAAAAATTAACAACCAATTTAATTAAGTGTAAGTTCATACTCACCGACCAGGGCGAAACAAGCAGTGATGATCAACAACGAGTTCATCTTCGATGGTATCTAAACGAGTTTAGAATGAGTTACCACGAGCAGAAGTCGATATTTATACACATCCAATGCGAACAGGTACAACACGTACACGTGGATTCTGCATGTTCGATCCATCTGTTTTTACCAATTATAACAACATTAATGAGCCATTAAACAGAGAGGTCACATTTTTCAAATTTCTCTATTTGCAAAAGGAATTAAATTCGTACCGAGTACAGAAATGTTTATGTGAAATATAAATGAATGTCATTAAATTTTTTAAAATAAAAGTCACTTATTTTACTTTTATTTGAACAAGTTCTTGGAACACTTCACGATCATTTAGATATTTCATATTTAGAGGCATGTAATAATATGTGGTGATTTTCTCGTTTGATCGACACCACTAAGCTATCCTCTGTTAGGACTTTTTTCAAAGTCTGCATACATGAAATATTTCATGTAATTATTGACAAACATTTTGGAAAAGAAATGAATTTGCGATTTATAATCGAAATAGTACTTTATTATAATGAAAGTGAAGATTTAAACATTGAATCTCTTCCTCTAAAAAACTTCAAACTTCTCTATTAAGTGTTGCAGTTTATGTAGAATAAACGAGAATAAGTGAGAAGTACAGGTATACCTCGCCTTACGTCTGTAATTGGTTCCAGGAGAACGACTTAAGTCGAAAAACGACGTAAGTCGAATTTATTTGTCTCCGAATCTACTTGCCACTAGGCTGAACCATAAATTACTAATACCCGTTCTGTATTTTATTTATTAATGCACTTTTAATAATATATGGTGAATAAGGATCTATTTTAAGCTTACAAACAAATAAATTTTAGTTTTTAATATAGTACAGAAAAAAGTAATTTAAATTTACGAATGCATGTACTGTAAATACAGTACATACTTGTAAATGTATATATTTTAATATGATTTTATGTGCTTTGAACGCTTTTCTAATGATATTACGACTTCAATATTTGTGGCGGACAGATGTAAAGTCGAATAAAATGACTTAAACTTGATTTTTATTTTTCCATATACTTTTTTAACAAGCGACGTATAATTGGGAACGACGTAACTCGAAACGACGTAAGTCGAGGTATACCTGTATTGATTCATCAGGATAATACAGAGCGAGAGAGGGGTCATATGTTAAATATACTGTATATCTGGAGTAAAGACGAACTGAATGTAAATTTTTATTTTTGATTGGCATTTGTAATATTTTGTAAAATTTCTTTTTCTCTGAAAAATTGTCTCTTTGTAATATAAAAATGAGTTGTTAGTAAAATCCCGTAACAGATGGAGCCACGCACATTTTAACGTGCGTGGCTCCATCTGTTTTTAAATAGAGATTTTTTATCGTAATTCAACTAAATTAGTTGCTTTAATCTTTTGCTAGTAATTTCATTTTATATCGTTGTATAATTGAAAATTACAGAATGATTACAGCCATTTTCTTTGAACGTTTCTTAATTTCTTTGTTAGGATTTTGTGATTAAACTAATAAGTAATTTTAAAGTAAAAGAATAGCCTTAGAGAGACGAAATTGTTTCAGGTCAAGCTAAGGGAAAGAATATTCGCTTAGATAATACCAAAAAATTTTCTGTTATTCCCACTGCATATAAATCTTGGATTAATAAAAACCTTCGTCAAATGCACATGTTAAACAAGGCTAGGCTTTTAAATATCTTAGATATTTTTCAAAACTAAGTACAGCTAAGCTTAATGAAGAAAGGAATATTTAAAATTAAAAAAATTACTACTTGATTCATTATTTAGTCAAAAATTGAATGACGATGATCAAACTGTTTTTTAAAAAAGTTGTGACAGTTTTTGGCAACAGAAAAATAGTTGAAGAATGGCTCTTTAACTACACATTTACATTCGCATTTCAAGTATTTTTTCCGAAAATTTCGGTGCCATCAGTAATAAACAAAAATTAATGATATTCTTAAACTGAAAATATTTACGTGCTCAAAAATTATGTTCGCCATATTCATAAAAAGTTTTCTTTATACAACTATATACTCGCTATAATATAAGTTCTATAAATGTTGTTGTTTTTATTTTATTTGTTGAGTAGTGTAATCAGACATTGTTCCTGATCCCTTTATCCCACCATCTGAGTGCCATGAAAGCCGAGAAAAGCCCTACTCAGTTTTTTCATTATTGCTTGATCATCTCATACTGAATTTAGCAGCAGTGTTTCTCGACAGCACATTATCGTATCAGTAAAACGGAAATAGATCTTCGGGTGCCTATAATCAAATGTAAATATGATATATATTTGGAATTATATTATTAAAATGCGAAGAAAGGGTACTTAGATAAGTTTAAAGACCTTTTAAGAGTAAGTTTTTCGAGGAGATCGTTCACTCTCTCTTTTTTCCCTGCAAGAAACAATGTCCAAAATTTTGTTTTTATTGTACATTGTCATGACTAACCCTGTGTACTAAATTTCAACTTTCAACTCTTGAACGTTGGGGCTTTGCGTTTAATATTATTATTATCAACTCATCTCGATTATATGCATATACCTGTAATAACGTAGTATTAGTTAATATAACAGTAAGAGTTGAAATAAAAAATAAATTAAATAAACAGTCAGTTAAAAACTAATTGTTTTTAACTCAAACAAATAAATAAACACAGCAAGTTTTATTATAATTATGTCTCAGTTATTAATAACATCTGATGTGTGTCTAATAACACATACCATTAACTGCTTTATTTAATACACATGGAAACAAGCAAATGTTCCAAAGCAATAATTTTTAACGTAACTTCACAAGATAACAGCATAAGTCTCTCACAGGCAAGATATTTTGTAAATTAATAGTGCAATCAACGTAGACGTTTCTAATTTGCCGGCATTCGCTAAAGTCTAGGGCGAATTTCCTTTGTTTTCTCTGTAAAAATTTACTTTGCTATGTCAGTCCTTGTTGAAAATACGAAACCGTTGTTAATCACAAACTTGTACTGCATTAAAAATAATTACTAATGTTTTAAGTTTATTCTGAAATATTAAGAAGGAATTCAGAACAGACTTTCACCAATGAATCGATTAAATATTAAAGTACTCGGTCTGAAAGAAACTGTTGTTTCCATGCTGTATACATATGGGTCAAGTGACATTAGTGCGTTCTCTTGTTAATCTTATAATTTTATAGAGATTAGCCAACATTTTATTAATTTTGTTTTTATAATTTTGAATAAGAGAAACATTTATACGATGGCAATAGTAAGTTATTTTGTTTGGTTCATTTATAAAGTTGTATAATGTAACATCAACGGATAAGCGATATATACTGAGACAAACAAATGTGCACAATGATCATAAAATTTTCTGTATATTTTAATAGAATTCCTAACAACTGACTGTATTGGTCTTAATTTCCTAATTTATTTGCAACTGCAACGAATCACTTTATTTTTATTGAAGAATTTATGACTTTGAACGAAGAAAACATTTCTTTAATTACAGAGAAAACCTGTTGAGTTTCATCAATAATTTTATACATTATGTTATTCGGAAATAAAATAATGTATAAACCGACTTCATCCATTTCATACGAACTGCTTCCATGGCAACTTGCCACGTAAATCCCCGCAGAGTTAAAGCTAAAATTCACCCAATTACAATTTTTTACTTTAATTTAAGATATCAGTTTATCAATTTGTTTATTTATTGTCTATTGACAATAAATAAACAAAATCGCAGACAAAATCAAATAAAAGTAAAGATTGAGCTTCAGTGAGCGTTTGTTTTATTTCATTAAACTTTATTCTCTTTATGAATTTCATTGTAATGATTCAAAATTTTTTGTATGTTTCTTTTTAGATGAAATGTTTTCAACTGGTAGCGAAAGTACGACAGTTTCCATTAGCAAATCAACGATATATTATAATATTAGTCTATTAATCTTTAAATGTTTGATACAATTTGGCAAAACTGATTAGGTATACCTTAATCCTAAAAAAATTCGGCTATTTAATTCCTAGATGGTTTGGAGTTTGCAGTTTACCATTACATCTTTATTTACGATGTGTATCTTACATTCAAATGCAGTCAAACTCGGTTATAACTAGCACTAGGGGACTGGCAAGATTTCTTCGTTATACCTTTTAATCGTTATCCTTGAAGAGCAGTGACATAACTTGGATAATACGGGCGGCAGCTTTGGGCGCAAACACGTATGCGAATCCCCGCAAGTGCGAAAATTTTGTAGCTACGCCAATGATGTTTATTGAAGTTATTCTCTTAATTTTTGATGTATGAACTTTCATGAAACTGTTCGAATTTATGAAAAAATACTCAATTGAACATGATTACTTTTCCTCACCAAAAGACAGTACATTTCTTGAATCTATTTATCAGGTTCGTTCGTGTGTTCGGAATACAAATATTGAAACAGAATGATGGTCCAGTCGATAGTAAAAGTTAAACTAATTTTAATAACTTTTAATTAAATGCGATATTTAAGAGAATTTATTTCCCACCTAGTTTATACGATTTGTTGCAATAATATAAACACTTTATTATCACAAACACGGCAATTATCTGATCATTTTACAAGAATTTTGGGATGCAATTTATAAAAAAAATTATAGACCTATAAATTCCCACTGTTCTCTTTGTGCCGTCTGCCGGTCTTTTGAAAATCTGAAAAACGGAGTAAGAAAGATGAAAGATGAGGAAATCCAAGTGCCGGGAGGACCCGATTAACAGTATATGAATATCCGACACAAACCGAAAGACACGTTATTTTACTTTGAACGTATACCTCTGAAAAGTGTTAGATAAACGACCGGCACAACTCTACTGTTAAAAAGAAATATGATGTACAGAAAGAAGACACTACTAATTTCAGGTAGAGAGAATATATTTTAAATTAAATTAAATAAATGAAAAATATGATTAAAAATTACAGCCCGGAATTTTGATTATGTCACAATAAATTATTTTATTCAATCAAGTCTTATATCAAGTCTTTCGGACGTTAACTTTCACAACTTCACGGGGTCATCACAACCTGTCTAACAAGGATAACTTCTCAAATATTAATATAAGGCTGCGAATGGTACAGTTCCTTAGAGTTAATATTAGAATAGAAACAATATCTTAAATATTTTAAGATATTATATGGCTATTTTAATTGCTTACTACTTGATGGATGAAATTGCATTATTTCGTATCTTCCGAGTACCGCGATAAACGTAACAATGGGAGGCTGATATAACCAAACACATTTTATGCTTTTCGTTTTAGTGTTCGTTATATTGTAGTATTTGATTTATATAACTGCAGAGGTTATCTTATCAGGAGTATATTATATAGGATGGCAAATCTAAGACAGTTTTAAAAATTTTTATTATACTGTACTGTATATAATTTAAAAAAAATTAAATATGTTAGATTGTGATAAACTCTTATGTAAAATAATTTTTCTAAATATAATTCAAAATTAAACAGAAATTCCGAGTAAGAGATTGAAAATTCAGCCGGAAAATTCTAAGATTGAAAAAACTTATGAAGGAAAAGTTTACATATTTTTTATAATAACTTTTATAATATACTGTATAATTTGAAATATTTTGATAAAAATAATGAACAATAGTAGCTTTTTAAAGCTAGAATATAAACAATGAATATCAGACGAAAGACAAATATTGCCGTTCAAGAAACGAACAGTAGCAAATGTTGTTTGATATAAAATAATTTTTGACTGTATTGTATTTACACCGATTGCGTTTTAACACGTGGTTCAGTGGCGTCACAACATATAGTAAATTACAACTACGCTTGTCGAGCTTCTTGACCTGACGAAGTAGCGACATCTCGTGGTAGAAATCAGAACTACGTCTATGGCATCGTTCCGTAAATATTCGCTATTTATACTACGTAGATGGTCACAGTTTAAATCCGAGCTATTGTTGACGTACGATTTTCTGTAAATAAAAGTATTAGCATTACCCGTGTACATTACATTAGCATTCAAAAATACACACTGATAATTACATTAAAAATTTCAATAAAGTCTCTAACAACACCGAAAAATAAAGAAACAAGAAGATAACGACACGTGAGAAGTATCGATGAAATACAAGCACAACAATACGTTGTTGTTGTGTATTGTTTCATGTATTTCATCATCTGACTTTTGTTGAGGAACACGTCGATAATCAATAATTATCGAAAATCGATAATTTTATCGACGTAATCTTCAAAATATGATATCCGATGACAAATTACAGATGATGACTTAGATGAAACAAAACACAACAACAATGTATTGTTCTATGTAATTCATATTTATTCCATATTAAATGTTTTAATATGGAATAAAATTAAAACACAATAATTGTATGAAATAATATAACACCAAAACAAATGTTTTATAATTTTTACATGAACAGATCAAATAAGTTTTATTTTATTTAAGCTTTTCCAGTTTTTTTCATTTACTTTATCTAAAACATGAAACACTCCTGGTCTAATTTCTGATATTTTATAAATTAAGATTACAAATAATTTGTTAATTAATAGTTTTATTGTCAATACTAGAATTAATTATTTTTTTGACGGATATTTGTCTTAATATTCTGGTACATGACAGTTTGAAATAATATAACACTGAAATTATTTTGAAAAGGTTTTTATTTTCACGTTACAGATTATTTAAGTGTTTCCACTTTTTCCATTATAAATTTTAATATTTAGAAAACTTTTTAATTCATTTTATTTCTTTACCTTTTACAAAATATCTTGTAACAATAAGGCAAAGTTTCTGTATTAATTATTAAATGTTTTTATAAATTTGAATTAATTTGCAATAATAATTTTTACAATTCGTTCTAATATGCAAGTAAATTAAAACACGACAGCTTAAAATAATATTATAACAATTAGGCAAAGTAAAATAGGGAAATAGTTCAATTATTTAAATTATATTTGTTACTTATTTATTACGTACCTACCTATAAAATGTATTCATTTTGAAAATATCTGGTTTTTGTTTAATTAAGAATTGTTCGTAAGATAGAATATCGCAAAAAAACAATGCTTTTTAAAATATTTGTGGTAATAAGAATATTTTAGTATAATTAAATCTTAGACACCCGATAAGTTCGATGTCTAAGTAATCGTAGTTCCAGTTTTTAAGTAGATTTTTTTTTTTTATCTGTCCATTTTTAAATAAAAATAATTAATTATACGTTGAGAAATAATTTAGTATGTTTTGTAAATTACTGTTCGATTCAGCCCAGTTATATTTGATGATTTTGTTTATGAAATTTAATCTGTAAATTTGTTTGCGAGTAAAATTGACTTGCTATTGATCTTTCGCCCATAATTCATACTTTTTAACATAATCTATATACAGTAGAGCGTCGATTATCCGAATCGATTGGAAACTAGGTTGTTCGGAAAATCGATGTTCCGGATAACCGATCGTGTACGAAAAAATATATTAATTTATTTCATCTTGACATTTTTCTCTGTTGCGTGTCGCTTCCCGTTGAATTTTCGTCGATGTTAAGTTTAACGAAGACTATTGTATCGTTAAAAATTATTTTTTTATTTTGTACGAACAAAATAAATATATNCAAATACTTTTGAAAAAAAAAGTTATACGAAAAAAGTTATGTATATATTAAAATAATAAGTCAATAAACTTTACTAAACTTATAAAAGACATTTTAAAAATCCAATTAATTGTCTAAATGGTTGTTGATTGCATCAAATTTTACTACCTCCTTAAATCGATTCTTATATATTTTGATTTTAAACTTGTGAATTTTTCGAAGATTTACTTTTATTTAGTTATTTCTAAGTAAAACTTTTTGTCAAAGACAAACTTTTAAATAAAAATACTTACTTTCTGAAAATGATTTTCTTGTATAAAAAGTTTTTGCAAAAGAAGTTCACGGCGAGGTATCGAACCAGTCTCTTATACACAGTATTTATACCATCTCTTGACTCAAAAACAGGAGAAAAAAGATACTTGAAATTAGCAACTTTGAAAAACAAGTTATAAAAAGTAAGTATTTTTATTTAAAAGTTTGTCTTTGACAAAAAGTTTGACTTAGAAATAACTAGATAAAAGTAAATCTTCGAAAAATTCACAAGTTTAAAATCAAAATATATAAGAATCGATTTAAGGAGGAAGTAAAATTTGATTCAATGAACAACCATTTAGACAATTATGTGGATGTTTAAAATGTCTTTAAGAGGTTTAGTAAAGTTCATTGACTTATTATTCTAATATATACATAACATTTTTTCGTATAACTTTTCTTTTCAAAAGTATTTGTTATATTGAAAAATAATCTTGAAATATTACTGAATTAGTAGGCCTATATAATATGCTATTCTGTTTTAATAAATTTTGAAGGTAAGTATTTATTGTTAGTATTATTTTAATAGGATTTTAGTATTATTTTAACATTGATTTCGAGGCATTTACAATTCAAAATAAAAATATCTGTTTAAAACATTGCTCTGGGAGTTTAGGTTTACAGCACAACATTCTAAAAAGTTTGGTAACACTAATTTTTATAATGAGTCTAGTTTTTAAGAAATTTAACAGTTAGACAAAAAATTGGCAAGATTTGAAAATTATTTGCATGGTTTATATGTATTATATGAGTAACAAAATTTTAGGGAGTAGGTGCGAAGTGATAGGATTTACAAGGTACTATACAACTTATTTCTGAAATATTAATAATTTAAAGTCGGCAAAACTGAAGGGAAAAGTTTAGCAAAATTCATTTTCATAATGAATCTATTATTTTTAAACAATTAACAGTTAAACGTAAAAATTCTATAGTTATTTTGTAGGGTTTATATCTATCATATGAAAAACAGAATATTAAAGAATTACAATCAGTGGTTCGTTTTCTTGGAGTCTTTAAACTCTTTTTTAATTATATTTAAATAAATACTTAGTATTATTCCTT
>NW_019386066.1:80119-86855 GCF_000671375.1 Centruroides sculpturatus
CAAAAAAATATACGTATTTTGGAAATGTTGAGTCGAATTAGTCTAGAATCGATTAATTTTATGAAAGAAAACCTTTCAAACAGCCGTAGTCCGTAAACTATGATTCCTACAAAATTGATTCATAAAGAACGGAACGTATCTACCGTCTTATAGGGGGATCTACTGTATATAATTATAGTTTATTAGTTAAATAAATATTATTTCAAAAAAGTCATAGTTTAGCATGAACCATATAGTAATTCAAAGATCAATGAGTTTGTTTGATCACACAGTTTAAATTTAATTTAAACAAAGACACTTTTTTAATATTATTATTATTATTATTGCTACTGTAAAATTTGATTAAAATTTTAATACTTTAATTTCAGCAACTAATTTTTTTTATTTTATAAACATAAGTTTCATCTTTATTCAATTACTTGTTAAATTTTAAAAATTATATTTTTACAGATTTCACATTAACAAATTAATAAAATGGATGAAATAATTGAATATAATTATGATATAATATCAAAAATAGGGAGACAAGACATTTAGTATATCAATGAACATTCTATAGAATCAGTAAAAAATATTTATGTATGAAATCATTTTGTTATTTTTTTATTAAATATAAAATAATACTAATCCTAATTTTTATTTATATAAAATTACAGAATTCGATTCTAGTAGATTATGAAGCATTTTAAATTATCGACAATTGGCCATAAAAACATTTCACAGTCTTATAAAAGCTGTAATAGACATTCATATAAACTGAAAAGATTATTGTTTCAAGATATTTTATGAAAACTAAAAAAATTAAATTAAATCATATGTTTTCTAAATACTAAAATTATTATTCCTGATCATTTGACCTGAAATTATTATATCTGAAATAATTATTGTTTCAAAATATTCTATAAAAACTAATAAAATGAAATGAATTGTAAAGTTTTTTAAATATGAAAATTAAAAAAAAAAGATTTGAGAATAAAATTACACTAAATTTTAATTTACCCAAAAAATTTATAACTTCAAAAATTAATTTAAAAATTAAACACTACAAATTATTTGTAATCTTAATTTTATTTCAATCTGAAATTAATTTGTAATCAAGATTACTATTGAAAATTTAATTTACTTAAAATTTGATTGGAATAAAGTCACTGAATTTCAAAATCTTTTAAATAATTTCATTAGGTAATACATAAGTTTGATATTAGAAAAAATTTAATTACCAACGATTAAAAACTACGACTTTAAGCGTATTAAAAGATTATCTAAACTGAAATTATGTTTTTCATTACCAAATACTTGGCCAGCAATTTATTGTTAAAATCAATTAATTTAATATAAATTTATAAAAACAATTAAAATTAATACAGCCTTATTGTTACAAAATATTTTATGAAAACTAAAATGATATAAAAAGTTTTCTAAATATTTATAATCTTAATTCAATCGAGAAATTTCTGATTTCAAAATAATTTATATACTGAAAAATTGATTTTAAAATTATTACAGGCAGAAATGCCTTGGTTTAGATAAACTGAAGGCAAAAGTGGAAACACTTAAATAAACTGTAACGTAAAAATAAAAACTTTTTCAAAATAATTTCAGTGTTATATTCTTTCAAACTGTCATGTACCAGAATATTAAGACAAATATCCATAAAAAAAGATAAGTAATTCTAGTATTGATGATAAGAATTTAAAAATATTCGTTTTGGTGTTATATTATATTATACAATTTTTGTAATATTAATTTATTCGATAGTAATTTACTGAAAAAATTAATTTTGTGATCTGAAATAATTCTATTTAACAAATTTATATTTGCAATTTTAAAAAATTATATGTAATTATAAATTAATCGACATTTAAAATTAATTTTGTGATCAGTATGGCCCAAACCACTACCACTTACAGATTTAAACTGGGACCATCTACGTAGCATAAATAGCGAATATTTACGGAACGATGCCGTACCCGTAGTTCTGATTTTTACCACGAGATGTGGCTACTTGAGAAGTATCCATGAAATACATAACAGAAATCGCTAACTGATTGTTAGTACAGCAATTTGAAATGTTTTGTTTCATGTAAGTCATCATGTGCACTTTCGTCATCTGATATCATATTTTGAGGAACACGTCGATATTTCTTAAAGGAGTCGTCTTAGTTAGCTAATTAGCAATTAGCTATTAAGAATTATCGACATGCAGATGATGACTTAGATGAAACAAAACACTTGAAATCGCTGTACTGAAAAACAGTTAGCGAATTGTGGTACGTATTTCATCGATACTTCTTACGTGTCGTTATCTTTTTGTTTCTTTCTCTTTCGGTGTTCTTAGAGACGTTATTAAAATTTTTAATGTAATTATTAGTGTGTATTTTCGAATGCTAATGTAATGTACGCGGGTAATACCAGTACTTTTCTTTACAGAAAATCGTACTTCAACAATAGCGCAGATTCAAACTGGGGCATAAATAGCAGAAACTTACGGAACGATGCCGTACCCGTAGTTCAGATTTTTACCACGAGATGTCGCTACTTTCTAAAGTCATAAAGCTCGACAAGCGTAGATGTAATTTACTGTATGTTGTGACGCCATTAAACCACGTGTCGAAACGCAATCGGTATAAATACACTACAGTGAAAATTAATTGATTACAAACAATACTTGCAACTGTTCGTTTCTTGAACGGCAAATTCGTCTAGCGTCTGATATTTAATGTATATATTGTAGTGTTAAAAGATGACTATTGTTCATTATTTTTATCAAAATATTTCAAATTATACAGTATATTATGAAAGTTATTATAAAGAATGTGTAAATTTTCCTTCTTAAATTTTTTTAATCTGAAATTTTTCTTCTGAATTTTTAATCTCAGTCAGAATTTCTGTTTACTTTTGATTTATATTTAGAAAAATTATTTTACATAACAGTTTATTACACGAAGTAACCAATCTAACATATTTTAAATTTTTTTTATAGTTATGTACGTTACAGTAGAAGTACAAAATTTTAAAAATGTCTTAGATTTGTCATCCGATGTGATATACTTGTACGTAAGATAATTTTTGTATTTATATCAATTAAATATTACAATATAACAAATCACGTAAACGAGTTAGTGGATTTAAAGAAGTTGCAGAAAGTGTTCAATTTTTATTTTTATTTATGTTTCAGGAAATTCAGTCAAAATCGCTGGATACGTTATCATTTTATGGAATGACCATGGTAAAATAATCGAAACACCTGATAATTCGAACATTTTGAATTTCTGTCTGTGTGGTGCTAGTTATTCCCAAAAACTTCTGTTGGAACATTTTAACAGCGTTCATGAATTAACAATACAGGAAGAAATACTGATATTTTTTTCAGTAGACTTGTTTACAGCATACAAAGAAGTAAGTGAACAAAAATCATGAGCTAAATTTGTTAAAACTACCAGAGGTCCTGATTCAAGGTATGCAGGACAAGTCAAACTGTATTTTTTTGTCACCGCTCTGGAATATATACATTCAAAGGTAATGGAATTAGACATCTTAAGACCCAGGTTAGCAGCAAAATAAGTGCTACTGCTTAGCAGGAATGAAGGTCATTCAAAAAAAAAAAAAAATGGTTAATGCACTGTAAAATTCACAAAAACACAAGTGGGACATGATATAGACATGGGACATTTAACTTTAACAGCATCACAACGTTTCTCATTAGCAAGTAAAATAGCTGAAAAAATACCATTTGGATGTTATTCTTGATGAAATCAGAGATTCTGTCTGATTCTACGCTTCACAGACTGCATCTATAAACAAAAAGGATCTCTACAACATTGAACAAGCATATAATTTTCAAAACGATGGTGTAAAGCACCAAGATAATGGAATATCTGTAGATATTTGGGTAAATGAAATGAAAATTAATAATAACTGTTGTGTTTTATTTTATAAACCCCAAGGCATATATTCAAATGAAACAAAATTAGTAAAAGAAGACTTTGTTTTAACAATCATGACTGATATTCAGCAGCACATGTTGCAGCAATTTAGTGCTGATTGTATATGCATAGATGAGACACATAGAATGATCTAATTTGTTATCGCTTTGAACTAACCACATTATTGATAATTGATGACACAAGACAAGAATTTCCATGTGCCTTTCTTAATTCAACAGGACTGATCAAGTTGTTTATGAGTTATTTTTTTGAAAGCATTAAAGAAAAAGGTGGAATAATATCTTCAAAGGTTTTTACGTCTCACATGACTGAAGCATTTTTCAATGCTTGGATTCAAGTAATAAATCAGCCTCAGTTAAGATCCTTTTGCACCTGGTATGTAGATCGAGCATGAAGAAGAAATCTCAATAAAATTCGTATCACAGAAAAGCAAGCAGAAACTTACTTAAAATTACGAGTGTTACTTCAAGAAAGAGATCAAGATGCTTTTTATCTTTTGGCAGATGGGATCATGAGGAAACTTAAGGAAGACCCAGATACCATTGATTTTGCTACATATTTTGCAAATGTATACATTAAAAATCGTACCTCATGGGCTTATTGTCAAAGAAGTGGAGTGGTCTAAACACAAATGCCCATTTGGAAAGAATGCACGGGACTTTCAAATATATTCATTTACATGGCAAAAATATCAAACGACTAGACAAGGCGATAAATGCTATCATGAAGTTTGTAAAATATATAACGTTTGACCGATTGATAGTACTTCAACAAGGCAAAGTTACTAGTAAATTAAGAGACTTAAGAAAATGCAATAAACCGAGTGAAAATTGAAGTTTGCAGGTTTTTGAACAAGAAGATGGCTGGTGGAATCTTCATCTCAATTTACCACGTAGAAGAAATAGCTAAGGACTGCAAGTGCCAGATAATGTGTGATCCCTGTAAAGCATGTATTTATCATTTCACCCGTACATGTCTTGACTCAACAGTACATTGGAACATGTGCAAACATATTTGTACAGTTTGCAGATATCTTCAGACTAAAGCATTGCAACAATTTCCAACAGAATATAAAAAAAAATGAACAACACATTAATACAGAATTGCAATATGAATTATTTAATTCATCAAGCACAGAAATGATTGATGAAAGTTTGATTATTTTTGAAGATAAAAAAAAGAAGAGTCATCATTTCTCGTAGACAAACTAAACACACCATGAAGTTCAACACCATCGAAATTGCGAGAAAATGTTAGGAAAGCTTTTAAAAATTTTGATCAGGTCTGGAATCAATGTCTGAGAGCCAACTAGAAGTAGTAGATAAAGTACTAAAATCTATGGGTCCACAGCTTTCAGCCGTTGATGTAACAGACAAGTCTTCTTTTGTTTCAGCCCAGTCAGCACTAGGTAACAAAAAATTGACTTTCAGAAAAGAACTCTATTCAACACAGAAAAATGTAAAAAGAAAATATCAGAAATTAAGTCCCAGCTTAGAGGAAATAGAGAGAGCTGCTGCTAAAATAATTGTGAATGCTGAAACATCAATGTAAAAAAGTTTTGTTCATTTTGTAAATTAAAATTCTATATATTTGGTATTTCTATAATGTATTTTTCTTAACATGTTTTTAAATTATTTTTATTTTAAAAGTTTGTGGTCATCTTTTAGAAAACGTTATTTTTTATTTTCAGAATAGAGATTATTCAAAACATTGTTTGTAATCACGAAATAAAGTATTATTTGAAAAAAAGCATTTCTTACATTATCAGTTACATTACTTATTTAATCATTTTTTGATTTGGTACTCTTGGAACATCTTGTAAAAAGCAAAGAATTATTTATATAAATAGCATACAGTGAATTGAAATTTATCTTTAATTCTGGATATAAAATTTATTGATTTTAGAAGATTCGATGCCATTTGTTTTAAGTCTATATACAGTCATTACAGACTCAGTCTTCAGCTTTCTGCCTTCTAACATTAAAACTCTTGTGTCAGCCACTATTCAGTAAGTGTTTAATCTAGATAGAAATTATTTTACATTACTCAAACCTAAATAGCAGCAAAGTGAAGTAAATGTTGAATTTTTTAAAATAAGTTTTTATTGACACTCATATCAAAATTTATGAAAAATAAAAAAAAAGAGCTAGATTTTCCTTAAAATAAAACTGAAAACTGAAACTTAGTTCTTATTTTTTACATTATTTGAACTTTTCTCAACATATCATAGTTCCTAAACTGTCCGATAGAGGAGGACTCCGTTAGAGTAAGTTGGAACGTGCCCAGACATTACTGACGTCTAATTACAGAACGATTCCGTAGCCATAGTTCTGGTTTTTACCACGAGATGTCGCTTCGTGACGTCAAGATGCTGGGTAAGCATAATTCTGACTGTGGTGTAACCAGTGGTGATATTCGAAATATTTAACAAAGGGTTCGCTAACAGAAAATTTTTCCTTTTTAATTAAAACCAAGCCCGAGATATCAAGGGCAAGTTACATAGCGTTACATAAAAATCGGCGTTTGGATCCCCTAAAAATTGTTGTTTTTTTGGATTTTTGGAATGTTTTTTAAGTCTCCAAATTTTTTCAAAAATTTTTTTACGCGCGAAAAAATTTTATCGCGATTTTAATTTACCTTTAATGACGCACGATTCACGCTTAATTGCTTTTTAATTGTTTTTTAATGGAAGTTTGATATCAAATTTCATTCATCGTTCTAAAGTTGTAGTGCACAAATTTTCCTTCGGTAAAGTTATTTAAAGCTAGTTTCTGATGTCAAAAACGACC
>NW_019386066.1:87681-95280 GCF_000671375.1 Centruroides sculpturatus
TATTCCCCATTTTTATATATATTTTTAAATCCTTTATAATTTTAATTATTTAATTGCTCCTTCCTCTCTTCCTTGGCATGTTGTGAAATTTCTGATAGTTGGATAATAAACCGTTTTATTGTAATTTGTCTTTTTAAATTATTTTGAGTTAATATTAAAATTTGGAAAAGGGAAATACCTAGATCGGTAAAATACGCGAATTTCTTCCTACAACTTCGGTTGTTGTTTGGAGTACAGTTAAAGTTTTAACGAAGTTCGAGCGAATACATAATTAGCAAAAATAAAGTTGAAATACAGTGATTAAACAAAAATTATTACAAATATCGTAAATAACAGTTCAAAAATGCATATATAGTAATATTTTCTAAAGAGGGGAAATGGTCTTCACAATTTAAAATCGATCGAAAACAGTGAAATGCTCGTGTAAACGCGCGCCATCTATCGTAGGTTAAATGTACTATGCCGGAGTGTATTAAAAAACTTCCCAAAGTTCTATGGCAATCGGGTAAACGGTGTGGTAATGCATGACAGTTACACAGACACACAGACATACATTCATTTTTATATATATAGGTTAACGTTTATCTTTGAAATGTTCCACAAAACCAAACTCAATTTTCTCCGTAGGCATCCTTATTTGGTTTTCAAGAGATTTTAAAAATCCTAACCCTAGGGAATACAAAGAGTTAAGTGTATCTTTTGTAATTTGAGTAAAGTCTTTTGAATTAGTAGTTTAAATTCATCAACAAATTATCATCGTCAGTAAAATACAGTATTAGTGAACTTTTTGTAGCCTGATTTAAAAGATCTGCAATGATTTATTTGAACGTTAGCTAAGAAAAAATGCTACAGTATTCATAAGAAAGATGTTTTCTTTATGAAAAAGATTTATTGAAAATTATACATTTGCAACATTTTCATATGCACAATCTGTTATTGAATGTTTTCCTTTTGTAAGTACAGTACATTTCTGAATTGAGCGTAGTCGTAATTCCATGTGCCAGAGCCGCACGAGTAGAATTTATAAATTCCATGAATTTTTAGACAGTACAACACAGTTAACTTCAGTTGGTTATCAACTTATCTGTGGCTTTCCATTCGTAGAAATCTGTCAAATACAGTACATAATATTTTTAATTACTACTGAATGAGCTGTTAATATTCATGAAAACGATTATTTTAAGATATATTAATTAAATACAGTATTTTTAAAATTTCAGAAGAAAATTTACTTACCCTTCATAGTTTTGAATTCCAGCTTCTCAATTTCACAGGCAAACCCATGAACAGGTAGGCCTCTTACAACACGGTAGATACGTTCCTTGAAAATACCGCATTGTGGGAATTCGCGTTATAGGAGACACCAACTTAATACAAAAACTGGGATTCGATTCTAAAAAGAGAACAACTTGGCGTTTGAATGGCGTTTTTTGAATTTTTCAAACCAGACATTGATAGCCACGAATTTAACACTGATTTCATCAGCTGACGACTGTCCCATTTGTTTTAAATAATCAAATATTTTTAAGGCTTTGTGTTTAAGTACAGTTTTATTTAAAGGTAATCTTTTCTTGTTCATATCTTCTACCCATAATATTAGCGCTTGTTCTATTTTTTCCATTATAGGTGCTCTCGGACGAACAACATTTTTCGCAAGAACAGATGATCCGGATGCGACCAAATTCCTAAAATTTTCTCCCGATTGCTTAATCGATCGAATAGTAGACTCATTTAAATTAAAATGCCTACCAATATCAACTATGCGCTCTTGATTTTTAATTCGATCCAAAATTTCTATCTTTATTTGAAGAGTTATAAATTTTTTTTTTTAACGACGGTCCTTTCTTTTCATTCGGCATTGTTATGGCTAAAAATTTTTCAATCAGTTTTGTTGACAGTAAAAATAGCAAAAAATAAGTTTACTTCACTATGTTAAAATATACATCCAATAGAAGTTTAGTAGCGGATTGACACGAAAATTTATATACTGTTTATGCAAAGAATAAAGACAAGAACGTTTGCAAAAAACGAAGAAATAGAAAATTAGTTTAAAACTTTCACTAGGAGGTGCTTTACATAAACAATAAGAATAATGAAATAAAACAGTAGAAACGCATTGTTCGTTAAACAAGAGACAGGCCTTCTGCATAGGCTGTTTATTGATGTAAGCAGTGTTGCTCAATGAGTGGGTGGCCAATTTGTACGCTGGTGTTAAATTTGAAGACGATGAGTCAGGCCTGAATAGCTGACCCAATTGCTCTTCAGTAATGCTTTCCAGAAACAGTATAATACAAATCTTTAAGTTTTTCAATATTGAAATATTTCCATAAATAAGCATTTTCTTAATTTATTAAAATGTCATATTTTCAATACTTTTATAAAATAAATTTTAATAATTTAGCATTGATACAATTTATGACATGAAATAATTTCCATGGTAGTTTACGCAAGGAATCGTTAATAAAATTGGAATAAAGTCGATGTAGGAAATATTTATAAGATTATAACTAAAATTTATAATAAACTGCTTATAAAAACTTTAATCTTATCTGACATGTTTATAAATAAGATCCATACTATGAGCATAAGAGGGTTACGACATGGCGAACAAAATCGGATTAAAGTAGGGATTGAGCTTCAGGTGGCGCCCGTTTTATTTTATTGAGCTTTATTCGCTATATGCATTTCATTGTAATGATTTGAAAATTTCTTGTATTTTTTTTTTAAAAGAAATGTTTTCAACTGGTAGCGAAAGTACGAAAGTTTCCATTAGCAAATCAACGATGTATTATAATATTAATCTATCAATCATTAAAAGTTTGGGACGATTTGGCAAATCTATATAGGTTTACCTTAATCCTAAGAAATTTAGGCTATTTAATTCTTGGATGGTTTGGAGTTTGCAGTTAACCATTACATCTTTATTTACGATGTGTATTTCACATTCAAGTGCAGTCAAACTCGGTTATAACTAGCACTAGGGGACTGGCAAGATTTCCTCGTTATACCCTTTAATCGTTATTCTTGAAAAGCAGTTATATAACTTGGAAAAAACGGGCGGCAGCTTTGGGCGCAAACACGTATGCGAAGCCCAGCAGATGCCAAAATTTGTAGCTACACCAATGATGTTTAGTGAAGTTATTCTCTTAATTTTTGATGTATGAACTTTTATGAAACTGTTCGAATTTATGAAAAAATACTCAATTGAACATGATTACTTTTCCTCACCAAAAGACAGTAAATTAAATCTATTCATCAGGTTCATTCGGGTGTTCGGAATACAAATATTGAAACAGAATGATGGTTCAGTCGATAGTAAAGATTAAACTAATTCTAATATCTTTTACTTAAATGCGATATTTAAGAGAATCTATTTCCCACCTAGTTTATACGATTTGTTGCAAAAATATAAACACTTTATTATCACAAAAAAGGCAATTATCTGATCATTTTACAAGAATTTTGGGATGCAATTTAAAAAAAAATTATAGACCTATAAATTCCCACTGTTCTCTTTGTGCCGTCTGCCGGTCTTTTGAAAATCTCAAAANGGGGGTTGACTGTAATTTAATTTGTTAATTCATATATAAATCAGCATTCATATGTAAGCCCGGCGTTGCCCGGGTTAAAAATAACAACAAACTTTTAATCTGAAATTTTTCTTCTGAATTTTTAATCTCAGTCAGAATTTCTGTTTACTTTTGATTTATATTTAGAAAAATTATTTTACATAACAGTTTATTACACGAAGTAACCAATCTAACATATTTTAAATTTTTTTATAGTTATGTACAGTACAGTAGAAGTACAAAATTTTAAAAATGTCTTAGATTTGTCATCCGATGTGATATACTTGTATGTAAGATAATTTTTGTATTTATATCAATTAAATATTACAATATAACAAATCACGTAAACGAGTTAGTGGATTTAAAGAAGTTGCAGAAAGTGTTCAATTTTTATTTTTATTTATGTTTCAGGAAATTCAGTCAAAATCGCTGGATACGTTATCATTTTATGGAATGACCATGGTAAAATAATCGAAACACCTGATAATTCGAACATTTTGAATTTCTGTCTGTGTGGTGCTAGTTATTCCCAAAAACTTCTGTTGGAACATTTTAACAGCATTCATGAATTAACAATACAGGAAGAAATACTGATATTTTTTTCAGTAGACTTGTTTACAGCATACAAAGAAGTAAGTGAACAAAAGTCATGAGCTAAATTTGTTAAAACTACCAGAGGTCCTGATTCAAGGCATGCAGGACAAGTCAAACTGTATTTTTTTGTCACCGCTCTGGAATATATACATTCAAAGGTAATGGAATTAGACATCTTAAGACCCAGGTTAGCAGCAAAATAAGTGCTACTGCTTAGCAGGAATGAAGGTCATTCAAAAAAAAAAAAAATGGTTAATGCACTGTAAAATTCACAAAAACACAAGTGGGACATGATATAGACATGGGACATTTAACTTTAACAGCATCACAACGTTTCTCATTAGCAAGTAAAATAGCTGAAAAAATACCATTTGGATGTTATTCTTGATGAAATCAGAGATTCTGTCTGATTCTACGCTTCACAGACTGCATCTATAAACAAAAAGGATCTCTACAACATTGAACAAGCATATAATTTTCAAAACGATGGTGTAAAGCACCAAGATAATGGAATATCTGTAGATATTTGGGTAAATGAAATGAAAATTAATAATAACTGTTGTGTTTTATTTTATAAACCCCAAGGCATATATTCAAATGAAACAAAATTAGTAAAAGAAGACTTTGTTTTAACAATCATGACTGATATTCAGCAGCACATGTTGCAGCAATTTAGTGCTGATTGTATATGCATAGATGAGACACATAGAATGATCTAATTTGTTATCGCTTTGAACTAACCACATTATTGATAATTGATGACACAAGACAAGAATTTCCATGTGCCTTTCTTAATTCAACAGGACTGATCAAGTTGTTTATGAGTTATTTTTTGAAAGCATTAAAGAAAAAGGTGGAATAATATCTTCAAAGGTTTTTACGTCTCACATGACTGAAGCATTTTTCAATGCTTGGATTCAAGTAATAAATCAGCCTCAGTTAAGATCCTTCTGCACCTGGTATGTAGATCGAGCATGAAGAAGAAATCTCAATAAAATTCGTATCACAGAAAAGCAAGCAGAAACTTACTTAAAATTACGAGTGTTACTTCAAGAAAGAGATCAAGATGCTTTTTATCTTTTGGCAGATGGGATCATGAGGAAACTTAAGGAAGACCCAGATACCATTGATTTTGCTACATATTTTGCAAATGTATACATTAAAAATCGTACCTCATGGGCTTACTGTCAAAGAAGTGGAGTGGTCTAAACACAAATGCCCATTTGGAAAGAATGCACGGGACTTTCAAATATATTCATTTACATGGCAAAAATATCAAACGACTAGACAAGGCGATAAATGCTATCATGAAGTTTGTAAAATATATAACGTTTGACCGATTGATAGTACTTCAACAAGGCAAAGTTACTAGTAAATTAAGAGACTTAAGAAAATGCAATAAACCGAGTGAAAATTTAAGTTTGCAGGTTTTTGAACAAGAAGATGGCTGGTGGAATCTTCATCTCAATTTACCACGTAGAAGAAATAGCTAAGGACTGCAAGTGCCAGATAATGTGTGATCCCTGTAAAGCATGTATTTATCATTTCACCCGTACATGTCTTGACTCAACAGTACATTGGAACATGTGCAAACATATTTGTACAGTTTGCAGATATCTTCAGACTAAAGCATTGCAACAATTTCCAACAGAATATAAAAAAAAATGAACAACACATTAATACAGAATTGCAATATGAATTATTTAATTCATCAAGCACAGAAATGATTGATGAAAGTTTGATTATTTTTGAAGATAAAAAAAAGAAGAGTCATCATTTCTCGTAGACAAACTAAACACACCATGAAGTTCAACACCATCGAAATTGCGAGAAAATGTTAGGAAAGCTTTTAAAAATTTTGATCAGGTCTGGAATCAATGTCTGAGAGCCAACTAGAAGTAGTAGATAAAGTACTAAAATCTATGGGTCCACAGCTTTCAGCCGTTGATGTAACAGACAAGTCTTCTTTTGTTTCAGCCCAGTCAGCACTAGGTAACAAAAAATTGACTTTCAGAAAAGAACTCTATTCAACACAGAAAAATGTAAAAAGAAAATATCAGAAATTAAGTCCCAGCTTAGAGGAAATAGAGAGAGCTGCTGCTAAAATAATTGTGAATGCTGAAACATCAATGTAAAAAAGTTTTGTTCATTTTGTAAATTAAAATTCTATATATTTGGTATTTCTATAATGTATTTTTCTTAACATGTTTTTAAATTATTTTTATTTTAAAAGTTTGTGGTCATCTTTTAGAAAACGTTATTTTTTATTTTCAGAATAGAGATTATTCAAAACATGGTTTGTAATCACGAAATAAAGTATTATTTGAAAAAAAGCATTTCTTACATTATCAGTTACATTACTTATTTAATCATTTTTTGATTTGGTACTCTTGGAACATCTTGTAAAAAGCAAAGAATTATTTATATAAATAGCATACAGTGAATTGAAATTTATCTTTAATTCTGGATATAAAATTTATTGATTTTAGAAGATTCGATGCCATTTGTTTTAAGTCTATATACAGTCATTACAGACTCAGTCTTCAGCTTTCTGCCTTCTAACATTAAAACTCTTGTGTCAGCCACTATTCAGTAAGTGTTTAATCTAGATAGAAATTATTTTACATTACTCAAACCTAAATAGCAGCAAAGTGAAGTAAATGTTGAATTTTTTAAAATAAGTTTTTATTGACACTCATATCAAAATTTATGAAAAATAAAAAAAAAGAGCTAGATTTTCCTTAAAATAAAACTGAAAACTGAAACTTAGTTCTTATTTTTTACATTATTTGAACTTTTCTCAACATATCATAGTTCCTAAACTGTCCGATAGAGGAAGACTCCGTTAGAGTAAGTTGGAACGTGCCCAGACATTACTGACGTCTAATTACAGAACGATTCCGTAGCCATAGTTCTGGTTTTTACCACGAGATGTCGCTTCGTGACGTCAAGATGCTGGGTAAGCATAATTCTGACTGTGGTGTAACCAGTGGTGATATTCGAAATATTTAACAAAGGGTTCGCTAACAGAAAATTTTTCCTTTTTAATTAAACCCCAAGCCCGAGATATCAAGGGCAAGTTACATAGCGTTACATAAAAATCGGCGTTTGGATCCCCTAAAAATTGTTGTTTTTTTGGATTTTTGGAATGTTTTTTAAGTCTCCAAATTTTTTCAAAAATTTTTTTACGCGCGAAAAAATTTTATCGCGATTTTAATTTACCTTTAATGACGCACGATTCACGCTTAATTGCTTTTTAATTGTTTTTTAATGGAAGTTTGATATCAAATTTCATTCATCGTTCTAAAGTTGTAGTGCACAAATTTTCCTTCGGTAAAGTTATTTAAAGCTAGTTTCTGATGTCAAAAACGACCCCCGATAGTTTTTAAATTTTTTTAATTAATAGATTTTATTATATATAAGTTTAATTAAGTCG
>NW_019386066.1:97464-106771 GCF_000671375.1 Centruroides sculpturatus
TATCGTCTCTAATTACAGGAAAATAAACTAAATAAAACGTTATAAAGAAAGAAAAGTATCAAAATAACAGAGAAAAATCATAATTTCTGATAATCAGTGGCCGCGATTTTACGATTTTAAAATAAAAACGGCCAACGGTAAGCAAGCTGTACAGTACATTTCTGAACTGAGCGTAGTCACGACCCCGTATGCCAGAGCCGCACGAGTAGAATTTATAAATTCCATGAATTTTTAGACAGTACAACACAGTTAACTTCAGTTGGTTATCAACTTATCTGTGGCTTTCCATTCGTAGAAATCTGTAAAATACAGTACATAATATTTTTAATTACTACTGAATGAGCTGTTAATATTCATGAAAACGATTATTTTAAGATATATTAATTAAATACAGTATTTTTAAAATTTCAGAAGAAAATTTACTTACCCTTCATAGTTTTGAATTCCAGCTTCTCAATTTCACAGGCAAACCCATGAACAGGTAGGCCTCTTACAACACGGTAGATACGTTCCTTGAAAATACCGCATTGTGGGAATTCGCGTTATAGGAGACACCAACTTAATACAAAAACTGGGATTCGATTCTAAAAAGAGAACAACTTGGCGTTTGAATGGCGTTTTTTGAATTTTTCAAACCAGACATTGCTAGCCACGAATTTAACACTGATTTCATCAGCTGACGACTGTCCCATTTGTTTTAAATAATCAAATATTTTTAAGGCTTTGTGTTTAAGTACAGTTTTATTTAAAGGTAATCTTTTCTTGTTCATATCTTCTACCCATAATATTAGCGCTTGTTCTATTTTTTCCATTATAGGTGCTCTCGGACGAACAACATTTTTCGCAAGAACAGATGATCCGGATGCGACCAAATTCCTAAAATTTTCTCCCGATTGCTTAATCGATCGAATAGTAGACTCATTTAAATTAAAATGCCTACCAATATCAACTATGCGCTCTTGATTTTTAATTCGATCCAAAATTTCTATCTTTATTTGAAGAGTTATAAATTTTTTTTTAACGACGGTCCTTTCTTTTCATTCGGCATTGTTATGGCTAAAAATTTTTCAATCAGTTTTGTTGACAGTAAAAATAGCAAAAAATAAGTTTACTTCACTATGTTAAAATATACATCCAATAGAAGTTTAGTAGCGGATTGACACGAAAATTTATATACTGTTTATGCAAAGAATAAAGACAAGAACGTTTGCAAAAAACGAAGAAATAGAAAATTAGTTTAAAACTTTCACTAGGAGGTGCTTTACATAAACAATAAGAATAATGAAATAAAACAGTAGAAACGCATTGTTTGTTAAACAAGAGACAGGCCTTCTGCATAGGCTGTTTATTGATGTAAGCAGTGTTGCTCAATGAGTGGGTGGCCAATTTGTACGCTGGTGTTAAATTTGAAGACGATGAGTCAGGCCTGAATAGCTGACCCAATTGCTCTTCAGTAATGCTTTCCAGAAACAGTATAATACAAATCTTTAAGTTTTTCAATATTGAAATATTTCCATAAATAAGCATTTTCTTAATTTATTAAAATGTCATATTTTCAATACTTTTATAAAATAAATTTTAATAATTTAGCATTGATACAATTTATGACATGAAATAATTTCCATGGTAGTTTACGCAAGGAATCGTTAATAAAATTGGAATAAAGTCGATGTAGGAAATATTTATAAGATTATAACTAAAATTTATAATAAACTGCTTATAAAAACTTTAATCTTATCTGACATGTTTATAAATAAGATCCATACTATGAGCATAAGAGGGTTACGACATTGCGAACAAAATCGGATTAAAGTAGGGATTGAGCTTCAGGTGGCGCCCGTTTTATTTTATTGAGCTTTATTCGCTATATGCATTTCATTGTAATGATTTGAAAATTTCTTGTATTTTTTTTTTTTAAAAGAAATGTTTTCAACTGGTAGCGAAAGTACGAAAGTTTCCATTAGCAAATCAACGATGTATTATAATATTAATCTATCAATCATTAAAAGTTTGGGACGATTTGGCAAATCTATATAGGTTTACCTTAATCCTAAGAAATTTAGGCTATTTAATTCTTGGATGGTTTGGAGTTTGCAGTTAACCATTACATCTTTATTTACGATGTGTATTTCACATTCAAGTGCAGTCAAACTCGGTTATAACTAGCACTAGGGGACTGGCAAGATTTCCTCGTTATACCCTTTAATCGTTATTCTTGAAAAGCAGTTATATAACTTGGAAAAAACGGGCGGCAGCTTTGGGCGCAAACACGTATGCGAAGCCCAGCAGATGCCAAAATTTGTAGCTACACCAATGATGTTTAGTGAAGTTATTCTCTTAATTTTTGATGTATGAACTTTTATGAAACTGTTCGAATTTATGAAAAAATACTCAATTGAACATGATTACTTTTCCTCACCAAAAGACAGTAAATTAAATCTATTCATCAGGTTCATTCGGGTGTTCGGAATACAAATATTGAAACAGAATGATGGTTCAGTCGATAGTAAAGATTAAACTAATTCTAATATCTTTTACTTAAATGCGATATTTAAGAGAATCTATTTCCCACCTAGTTTATACGATTTGTTGCAAAAATATAAACACTTTATTATCACAAAAAAGGCAATTATCTGATCATTTTACAAGAATTTTGGGATGCAATTTAAAAAAAAATTATAGACCTATAAATTCCCACTGTTCTCTTTGTGCCGTCTGCCGGTCTTTTGAAAATCTCAAAAACGGAGTAAGAAAGATGAAAGATGAGGAAAGGTAAGAAAATCCTAGTGCCAGGAGAACCCGATTAACAGTATATGAATTTTCGACACAAACCGAAAGACACGTTATTTTACTTTGAACGTATTCTTCTAAAAAGTATTAGATAAACGATCGGCACAACTCTACTGTTAAAAAAATATGATGTACAGAAACAAGACAGTACTAATTTCAGGTAGAGAAAATATATTTTAAATTAAATTAAATAAATAAAAAATATGATTAAAAATTAAAGCGCGGAATTGTAATTATGTCACAATTTTATTCAATCAAGTTTTATATCAAGTCTTTCGGACGTTAACTTTCACAACTTCACGGGGACATCACAACCTGTCTAACAAGGATCACTTCTGAAATATTAATATTCGGCTGCGAATGGTACAGTTCCTTAGAGTTAATATTAGAAAAGAAATAATATCTTAAATATTTTAAGATATTATATGGCTATTTTAATTGCTTACTACTTGATAGATGAAATTGCATTATTTCGTATCTTCGAGTACCGCGATAAACGTAACAACAAAAGGCTGATATAACCAAACACATTATATGCTTTTCGTTTTAGTGTTCGTTATATTGTAGTATTTGATTTATATAACTGCAAAGGTTATCTTACCAGGAGTATATCATATTGGATGACAAATCTAAGACATTTATAAAATTTTTTTACTTCTACTGTACTGTATATAATTTAAAGAAAAAAATTTAAATATGTTAGATTGTGATAAACTCTTATGTAAAATAATTTTTTAAAATATAAATCAAATGTGAACAGAAATTCCAAGTAAGAGATTGAAAATTCGCCCGAAAAATTCTGAGATTGAAAAAATTTAAGAAGGAAAGTTTACATATTCTTTATAATAACTTTTATAATATACTGTATAATTTGAAATATTTTGATAAAAATAATTAACAATAGTCATTTTTTTACACTACAATATATACATTAAATATCAAACAAAAGACAAATTTGTCGTTCAAGAAACGAACAGTAGCAAATGTTGTTTGTTATAAATTAATATTGACTGTATTGTATTTACACCGATTGCGTTTTAACACGTGCTTCAGTGGCTTCACAACATATAGTAAATTAAAACTACGCTTGTCGAGCTTCTTCTACCTGCTTCATTTCTTATTCTTATTCTTATTCTACACCCTTGGTTCATATGGAGATTATAGCCTGAAATGCTTTTTCTCCGAGAGACGAGTTATTGATCGCTATGCGACCGAATAGCCGGCCGTATCTAACGGCTTATACGCACCCGCGGGAAATAATGCCTTCCGGGAGGACTTTTAAAGGGAACTGGCCTCCTATTCAGTCGTTATTGGCAAGGAGAAAACCCGGAAAACTCCTTGCAGCCAGCCTGTCCGACCGTGGCGCGAACCCACGACGAACCTCCCAGTCTTTAGGGTCTGGTCACCACTACGATGAGCGGCAAAGGAGACCACTCGCCCACTGGTGGGGGCCTGCTTCATTTCTACCACGAGATGTCGCTACTTTGTCATGACCTGACGAAGTAGCAACATCTCGTGGTAGAAATCAGAACTACGGCTACGGGATCGTTCCGTAAATATTTGCTATTTATGCTACGTAGATGGTCACAGTTTAAATCTGAGCTATTGTTGAAGTACGATTTTTTGTAAACAAAAGTATTAGTATTACCCGTGTACATTATGTTAGCATTCAAAAATCCACGCTGATAATTACGTTAAAAATTCTAATAACGTCTCTAAGAACACCGAAAGATAAAGAAACAAGAAGGTAACGACACGTGAGAAGTATCGATTAAATACAAACACAACAATACGTTGTTGTTGTGTTTCGTTTCATCTAAGTCATCATCTGACTTTTGTCATATGATATCATATTTTGAGGAACACGTCGATAATCGATAATTATCGAATATCGATAATTTTATCGACGTGATCCTCAAAATATGATATCGGATGTCGAAAGTACAGATGATGACTTAGATGAAACAAAACACAACAACAATGTATTGTTCTATGTAATTCATCGTTACTTCTCACGTGTCGTTATCTTCTTGTTTCTTTATCTTTCGGTGTTCTTACAGACGTTATTACAATTTTTAATGNTTTTCCCGCATTCCTTCGCATGTGAAATTTCTGATAGTTTAATAATAAACTGTTTTATTCTAATTTGTCTTTCTAAATTATTTTGAGTTAATATTAAAATTTGGAAAAGGGAAATACCTAGATCGGTAAAATACGCGAATTTCTTCCTACAACTTCGGTTGTTGTTTGGAGTACAGTTAAAGTTTTAACGAAGTTCGAGCGAATACATAATTAGCAAAAATAAAGTTGAAATACAGTGATTAAACAAAAATTATTACAAATATCGTAAATAACAGTTCAAAAATGCATATATAGTAATATTTTCTAAAGAGGGGAAATGGTCTTCACAATTTAAAATCGATCGAAAACAGTGAAATGCTCGTGTAAACGCGCGCCATCTATCGTAGGTTAAATGTACTATGCCGGAGTGTATTAAAAAACTTCCCAAAGTTCTATGGCAATCGGGTAAACGGTGTGGTAATGCATGACAGTTACACAGACACACAGACATACATTCATTTTTATATATATAGGTTAACGTTTATCTTTGAAATGTTCCACAAAACCAAACTCAATTTTCTCCGTAGGCATCCTTATTTGGTTTTCAAGAGATTTTAAAAATCCTAACCCTAGGGAATACAAAGAGTTAAGTGTATCTTTTGTAATTTGAGTAAAGTCTTTTGAATTAGTAGTTTAAATTCATCAACAAATTATCATCGTCAGTAAAATACAGTATTAGTGAACTTTTTGTAGCCTGATTTAAAAGATCTGCAATGATTTATTTGAACGTTAGCTAAGAAAAAATGCTACAGTATTCATAAGAAAGATGTTTTCTTTATGAAAAAGATTTATTGAAAATTATACATTTGCAACATTTTCATATGCACAATCTGTTATTGAATGTTTTCCTTTTGTAAGTACAGTACATTTCTGAATTGAGCGTAGTCGTAATTCCATGTGCCAGAGCCGCACGAGTAGAATTTATAAATTCCATGAATTTTTAGACAGTACAACACAGTTAACTTCAGTTGGTTATCAACTTATCTGTGGCTTTCCATTCGTAGAAATCTGTAAAATACAGTACATAATATTTTTAATTACTACTGAATGAGCTGTTAATATTCATGAAAACGATTATTTTAAGATATATTAATTAAATACAGTATTTTTAAAATTTCAGAAGAAAATTTACTTACCCTTCATAGTTTTGAATTCCAGCTTCTCAATTTCACAGGCAAACCCATGAACAGGTAGGCCTCTTACAACACGGTAGATACGTTCCTTGAAAATACCGCATTGTGGGAATTCGCGTTATAGGAGACACCAACTTAATACAAAAACTGGGATTCGATTCTAAAAAGAGAACAACTTGGCGTTTGAATGGCGTTTTTTGAATTTTTCAAACCAGACATTGATAGCCACGAATTTAACACTGATTTCATCAGCTGACGACTGTCCCATTTGTTTTAAATAATCAAATATTTTTAAGGCTTTGTGTTTAAGTACAGTTTTATTTAAAGGTAATCTTTTCTTGTTCATATCTTCTACCCATAATATTAGCGCTTGTTCTATTTTTTCCATTATAGGTGCTCTCGGACGAACAACATTTTTCGCAAGAACAGATGATCCGGATGCGACCAAATTCCTAAAATTTTCTCCCGATTGCTTAATCGATCGAATAGTAGACTCATTTAAATTAAAATGCCTACCAATATCAACTATGCGCTCTTGATTTTTAATTCGATCCAAAATTTCTATCTTTATTTGAAGAGTTATAAATTTTTTTTTTTAACGACGGTCCTTTCTTTTCATTCGGCATTGTTATGGCTAAAAATTTTTCAATCAGTTTTGTTGACAGTAAAAATAGCAAAAAATAAGTTTACTTCACTATGTTAAAATATACATCCAATAGAAGTTTAGTAGCGGATTGACACGAAAATTTATATACTGTTTATGCAAAGAATAAAGACAAGAACGTTTGCAAAAAACGAAGAAATAGAAAATTAGTTTAAAACTTTCACTAGGAGGTGCTTTACATAAACAATAAGAATAATGAAATAAAACAGTAGAAACGCATTGTTCGTTAAACAAGAGACAGGCCTTCTGCATAGGCTGTTTATTGATGTAAGCAGTGTTGCTCAATGAGTGGGTGGCCAATTTGTACGCTGGTGTTAAATTTGAAGACGATGAGTCAGGCCTGAATAGCTGACCCAATTGCTCTTCAGTAATGCTTTCCAGAAACAGTATAATACAAATCTTTAAGTTTTTCAATATTGAAATATTTCCATAAATAAGCATTTTCGTAATTTATTAAAATGTCATATTTTCAATACTTTTATAAAATAAATTTTAATAATTTAGCATTGATACAATTTATGACATGAAATAATTTCCATGGTAGTTTACGCAAGGAATCGTTAATAAAATTGGAATAAAGTCGATGTAGGAAATATTTATAAGATTATAACTAAAATTTATAATAAACTGCTTATAAAAACTTTAATCTTATCTGACATGTTTATAAATAAGATCCATACTATGAGCATAAGAGGGTTACGACATTGCGAACAAAATCGGATTAAAGTAGGGATTGAGCTTCAGGTGGCGCCCGTTTTATTTTATTGAGCTTTATTCGCTATATGCATTTCATTGTAATGATTTGAAAATTTCTTGTATTTTTTTTTTTTAAAAGAAATGTTTTCAACTGGTAGCGAAAGTACGAAAGTTTCCATTAGCAAATCAACGATGTATTATAATATTAATCTATCAATCATTAAAAGTTTGGGACGATTTGGCAAATCTATATAGGTTTACCTTAATCCTAAGAAATTTAGGCTATTTAATTCTTGGATGGTTTGGAGTTTGCAGTTAACCATTACATCTTTATTTACGATGTGTATTTCACATTCAAGTGCAGTCAAACTCGGTTATAACTAGCACTAGGGGACTGGTAAGATTTCCTCGTTATACCCTTTAATCGTTATTCTTGAAAAGCAGTTATATAACTTGGAAAAAACGGGCGGCAGCTTTGGGCGCAAACACGTATGCGAAGCCCAGCAGATGCCAAAATTTGTAGCTACACCAATGATGTTTAGTGAAGTTATTCTCTTAATTTTTGATGTATGAACTTTTATGAAACTGTTCGAATTTATGAAAAAATACTCAATTGAACATGATTACTTTTCCTCACCAAAAGACAGTAAATTAAATCTATTCATCAGGTTCATTCGGGTGTTCGGAATACAAATATTGAAACAGAATGATGGTTCAGTCGATAGTAAAGATTAAACTAATTCTAATATCTTTTACTTAAATGCGATATTTAAGAGAATCTATTTCCCACCTAGTTTATACGATTTGTTGCAAAAATATAAACACTTTATTATCACAAAAAAGGCAATTATCTGATCATTTTACAAGAATTTTGGGATGCAATTTAAAAAAAAATTATAGACCTATAAATTCCCACTGTTCTCTTTGTGCCGTCTGCCGGTCTTTTGAAAATCTCAAAAACGGAGTAAGAAAGATGAAAGATGAGGAAAGGTAAGAAAATCCTAGTGCCAGGAGAACCCGATTAACAGTATATGAATTTTCGACACAAACCGAAAGACACGTTATTTTACTTTGAACGTATTCTTCTAAAAAGTATTAGATAAACGATCGGCACAACTCTACTGTTAAAAAAATATGATGTACAGAAACAAGACAGTACTAATTTCAGGTAGAGAAAATATATTTTAAATTAAATTAAATAAATAAAAAATATGATTAAAAATTAAAGCGCGGAATTGTAATTATGTCACAATTTTATTCAATCAAGTTTTATATCAAGTCTTTCGGACGTTAACTTTCACAACTTCACGGGGACATCACAACCTGTCTAACAAGGATCACTTCTGAAATATTAATATTCGGCTGCGAATGGTACAGTTCCTTAGAGTTAATATTAGAAAAGAAATAATATCTTAAATATTTTAAGATATTATATGGCTATTTTAATTGCTTACTACTTGATAGATGAAATTGCATTATTTCGTATCTTCGAGTACCGCGATAAACGTAACAACAAAAGGCTGATATAACCAAACACATTATATGCTTTTCGTTTTAGTGTTCGTTATATTGTAGTATTTGATTTATATAACTGCAAAGGTTATCTTACCAGGAGTATATCATATTGGATGACAAATCTAAGACATTTATAAAATTTTTTTACTTCTACTGTACTGTATATAATTTAAAGAAAAAAATTTAAATATGTTAGATTGTGATAAACTCTTATGTAAAATAATTTTTTTAAATATAAATCAAATGTGAACAGAAATTCCAAGTAAGAGATTGAAAATTCGCCCGAAAAATTCTGAGATTGAAAAAATTTAAGAAGGAAAGTTTACATATTCTTTATAATAACTTTTATAATATACTGTATAATTTGAAATATTTTGATAAAAATAAT
>NW_019386066.1:110415-111740 GCF_000671375.1 Centruroides sculpturatus
GTTGAAAGTGGCTTTCTATTTCGAATGTTTTGTTCGATTTTTTCGAATTTGTTCAAATTAAATTCGAAAATAAAATTCGAATTGGTTCGATTATGGAACGATTGAAAACGTTCCAGAAACGTTGAAAATTGTTCGTTTGACTAAACGTAAAAATTCTCTAATTAGTCTGGAAACGGAGGACCTAATTCTTGCATTTTGTGAAAACGGGTAAGATTTGCCATAATGTAATTATTTTAATCTTCACTGTTATTACTTTTTGTTCAGCGAAGCGGGTCCTTGCAGCTAGATTCTAGATTACTTAGAAAAACAGTCTTTTATATATATATATATATAAAACCTATATTACATACAAATAAAAACCCAGCGAAGCGGGACCTTGCAGCTAGTATTTTATAAAATTAGCATAAAATGCATACAATATGAGTGATGGACATAATACAATTCTGTTTAGATCTTTTCAGAAAACTCCAAAGGAATTTTGAACGTGAATAAAAAAAAATAAATTTCGAATTTAAATTTGAAAATCATCAGTATTTCGATAGTTTTAATGGAGTCTGGTTGTCTGTCAGTTATTCTAGTCTTATCATTTTTTGCAACTCAGGTCAACAGTACAGAGTAACACGGGCAATTTACATATTTCAGCATCCAAAATTGAAGTATCATGTGTTGTACAATAGATTCATTAATTAAAGAAACTTTTATAGAAACGTTATATTTAGAATTTTTACAGAGCTTAACGTGAGATCCGCGAAATCGTCTTTAATTAATATAAAATAATTTTAAATTATCATTATCGAGGAAAACATTTTAAACAAAGAAAGGTTAATTTTAGAGAAAAGGGATGTTAAACTTTTTTTACACGGCCGACTCGCTGATGAATCAGTTGCGCACACGGAGCAGGCCGCTTACAGAGCCGTCTAAGAACAGGGGCTTTTTCCTGTCAATCCAAATAGTCATTAGAGGAAGATTACCATACAATTTGCCAGTTCATAAGAAACAGTTGCCATATAATTTATGAAGTACGGCCACAGAAAATCAGAAATACTTTTATAACGCGAACATAAATATTATGATTGTCAACTTTCTCTCATATCCCGAACAGAAATACAACCGAAGACAAGAATAAGCTTAATATTGTGATAGTAGTATGGCCTTCAAATTAATGTAAACTCTCTCTGACGAGTATAGGTTAATTATAATTAAGTTAGATAGTTGATTTCTCTCCGCGAGATAGGTCTAGAATATATCATTTGCAATCCTATTAATTGTATTATTATGTCGTTTAATAACAAACAAATTTAATTGAATCATTAAATTTGTTTGTT
>NW_019386067.1:0-24829 GCF_000671375.1 Centruroides sculpturatus
TACTCAAAATAAATGTTACACGATTACTATTCAAGAGTCTATCTAACCCTCCCAAAAAAACAATGTTTATTTTGTTTACAAATAGCAATATATAAGTAAAACACATTATTTATGAAAAAAGACATATTTAATAATGAAATGACACACGATTCTTGTTATCTAAACAGTTTGGACATGCAATTATTAAGCAAGTGTTGCAAATTGGAATTTTACAAGAAAAACACTGTACGTTTTCTGATCTTTTTTACAGGGGTAAATGCTGCAACGCTTTCTTTTAGATGCAACATTAGAGACAGCTGGAACAGATCTTTCAGGCAGCGGCAGTTTGAATACCCTTGATATCATTATATGCAATCGCCGGGGTATCTTTTCATTGTAAATTTGCTGTCGAACCTGTGGTAGGCATAACTCTATGCCAAGTCCGCGTAGATAATTAGCTCGATTTACTGACTTTCCAGTAACTGCATCATATATAATTTTACTATTTACGCTTGTAATATTAATTATTTTGGCCACGAAAATATTCTATGACGATTTTTTAATTAGATAATTAATTACGCTAATAGAGAGGTTGCGGACGACGTTTTAATCGCGAAAACGTGTACCTCGGACGTTCAGCGCCGCATTCCTGTGAGCCTAGAAGTTTGACGTCGGCCACAACATCTCTATTATTTTTTCATGGGAGTTTTTTAATCAAATTAATTAAATCGTTCTAAACTTCTATTTGACGGATTTGACATCTGTAAAAATTTAAAAAGTGCTATTGGATGTTTTTAATGACATCAGCAGGTTTTTTTTGGTTTTTATTCTGTAAAATTTTTCCCATATTTTTTTTCCGTCCCCTCGTATTTTAATAGCATAAAAATCCAAAATATTGTGTTATATTTGAATAGATGCGGTAAGTTAGCTCCCCTCCAGCTTTAAACCAATAGAGAAGTTCAGACCGAAGTTTTAAACGCGAAAACGTGTACGTCGGACGTTCAGCGCCGCTTTCCTGTAAGCCTAGAAGTTTGGAATGTCCAGCAAACTGAGAAGTCGGCACACATGAGCCAAGGCGTCAACCCTGACTTTTGTCTCATTGTAAAATGTGATCATCTTCGATTTATTGTGTTTATCACAAACTATCTTGCTATCGTGATGCATTCAATGGACGAAAACCAATTGTCGCCAGTGATATTCCGATTCAAACCCAAATGAGAAAATGAAAAAAAAAACAAACAAAAATACAGAAAAAACCTATCCTATAATGGCGTATAAAAACCTCTTAAAATAATATATGTTTTAGACTATAAAAAATGATTTAAAATAAAAAAATAGTTTTTACTTACCGACATCGTTGCTATTCAAGGGTCAACGTGATCCTGTCACTACTGTTATGGCGCGAAATATGCACAGAGCAGCTGAATACACCTACCATGGGCAAGTGCGAGCACAATATTGAAAATACATAGGCGGAGGAGCAGGATTGTCTAAGAATTATTGTGCGAAAATTGCGTTTCCAAAGTTCACAGGGTGACGTAGACCCATGAATAGCAATGCAGGGTAAAGTCACACTTCGTCCTACATGCGCGATGGTCTTATATTCGAGTAAATACGGTATATTCTATTAACTCCTTTGATACCCTTGTTCCAATTCAAATACAACTAAGAAATTCACAAAAAATGTATTTTTTATATGAAATAATTATTTCCGCTTAAAAGCGAATCTGACATCCAAAAAAATTTCCGGGAAATAAAATCCCCTCCAGAAAGCGTTTTTACAAATAAAGTATATGAAAAAATAAAAATAATTTAAAATAAATGCTTTTATNATGTGGGTGTATTTCCAGGTTGAGGGGGCGATTAGTAAAAATTTATATTTTGGGAGGCGAAAAACATTTTTCTGGGCGATATAGTAAAACATTATATTAAGAATAATTAGATATTTTTTTCGTTATATCGTACAATAATTAAACAAAAAACATTACACTAGTCACTAATCTATTCAATGCAGTACGAATTTGGCGTTAGTCTTGGTCCTCGGCATCGGAATTTTGAAGTGAAGGGAGCGATAATAGGTAACGGTTATTGAAGGGGCGACAATTCGTTAGAGGTTGAGAAACACTGTTATAAAGGAAGATTGCCTAAGGTTAAACAAAATTCTACTTTTTCTGATGTTGTAGGAAAATATTGAAAACCTCTTAAGATGAATGAATGGTTAATTTTGAAATAATTTTTCGAGATATGATTTTGTAACTTTATCCATATCATTAATTTGATTTTTTAAATTAGTTATTCTTTTATTATCTGAATCATAAAAATCATTTTTCAATAAAAGAGCTGAGGAATATATAATCCATTTTCAGTTCTTGAAAGCATATTGTTGTCTTTTATATCAACTTGGCTAAGAATAAAGGTGCGATTATCTATATAAAATTTTGTTGCAACATCAAAGTTAGATGTAGGTTGTGAAACATTTATTATGTTTTTATTTTTTGCATCAAAGACATCCTCATCATTTATGGTTAAAGCATTATTTTTTAAATATTTTTTATTCACAACATTTTTCTCTTCCGTTGGATCATTAATANAGATGTAGGTTGTGAAACATTTATTATGTTTTTATTTTTTGCATCAAAGACATCCTCATCATTTATGGTTAAAGCATTATTTTTTAAATATTTTTTATTCACAACATTTTTCTCTTCCGTTGGATCATTAACATTACCAATTCTTTAGTTTTTGCATTGAAAACACCATTATGTATTTTTAGACATCTACTATCTTACGATAGAAGAATTTCTCCTGTTTTTGTTATGAAATTATCTACGCTTAAATTTAAATCTTTAATATCTTTTTCTGAATTAGTTTTTTCTTCTTCTAATATTTTTAATTTACAGTAGAGCGTCGATTTTCCGAAAGTCAATCATCCGAAACGTCAATCATCCGAAAGAATTCCAGTCGGCAAATTTAAATTTTCGCCAGTGCTATGGCGCTTCAATCTTTGGCTATGTCAAAGATTGAAGGGCTACTCAAATATTTTACGTTTTTGATACTAAATTGACTTATGAAGTATAATTTTTTATTGTTTTTATATTATTCAACATATTTATTTTGTTTGTACAAAATAAAAAAATAATTTTTAACTCTACAATAGTCTTTGTTAGGCTTAACATGGACGAAAATTCAACGCGAAGCGACACGCAACAGAGAAAAATTTCGACATTGGATACGTTAAACTATTTTTTCGTACGTAAATCAGTAATCCGAAATATCAGTTATCCGGACAACCCCAGTCCCCAATTGATTCGGAAAATCGACGCTCTACTGTATTTGCATTTTCTTTTGCAAAAGTTTGAAAACCATTATTTAATTCATTGATAATTTTTAATTTATTATCAATATATTCCTTGGTTGCAGCATCGTTTTCATCTATTGGATGTTCACAATATTTTAAGATCTTATTTTGCATATCATAATTACCATTACCCGGAAGACCAGGAGGACCTTCTTTTACTTCATCGTAATAATGACCAAAAGGAAACCAAGCCATTTAATTACTTCAAAGTTCTAATGGTTCAAAAGTCCTGTTGTGCATATTCATAAATCTTTTTCTTTTTTCGACTAAAACGAGATAAAATGTATATGATTTAGCAGGTGTTTCTCTTAATTGCCAAAAGAATTCAACTTTCAAATTATCAGCATTATTATAAGAGGGATGATTAGAAACATCGAAATGAATTATAGGATACAGTCTCCCATAGTTTGTATAACTTACTAAACAACCGGACTCTGTGTTATTTGTATTTAATCCCGCCGCTAAGAAATCAGAATAATATCTCGAATAATCTAATTCTCCGGGTTTAAAACTAACATTATAATCTTCTGTTGGATATTTATCGTTATTAATTCTCAACCAACATCTCATCATATCTAAGTTATCGAATATCATATTATTTTGATTCTGATCGTTTTCCTTTTCTTGATACTGTGGGATTACAAAAATATTTCTGATTTCATCTGTGGTTGTATTTACAATTATTGTACCGCTAGAACCATTTTGAACGTTACTTTTAATTAATCTGACAGAACACCAATTAATTTCTATATCAGATGAGGGATTTAGAGATACACTATTAAAATTAACTTGTGGTTCTGGATATAGCTTAATATGTGGTAACCAAAGTGAAATATCAGATATTATAACTTTATAATTCGGATTGTCAACGTCGGTATAGATCATATCATTATTTGAATTTCTCCAGAACACAAATCTAACATCAATGTTTGATATTATTTTCCTAAAGTCATTGAAAAATCCAAATATCTGTTTAATTGGTATCCACAGTTTAGTCTTGTTACTGTTTTGGTTAATATCTATCTTTCTGTAAATCCTTTGTTATAATTTGCATTTTTCTTTAATCCTTTTAGAAAAGTCTTCATTTTTTCTTTAGTTCCGAGAGCATGATCATCAGGTCCATCAAATATCAAAACTTGCTTATTCGGTGATTCTGAAGTATCTCTGAAAAACAGCATATTGGTTGCTTCGGAAGTAAAATAAACTTTTGTAAAGTTTATAAGACCGTTAATGTGATAAACTAATGAGGGCAATTCAATTTCTTCAATTAGTGTCTTACCAATGTGTAATTCAGATGTCGAGAATAAATATCCAGTATTTACCAGGGTTACATTATCACTTCCGATCGAAGAACCATCCTGTTTCATAATTTTCAGTTCTGGACACATATAACCACTGGAATATAAAATCATATCATTTACATCTTTAATATTAAATTCATATTTTGCTGATTCCTTTTAATTAACGGTAAGTTTATCTTCTCTATGCTGTTTGTACTGAAAACTTTCGATTTCATTGTTGTAATAATTAGGAAGAGTTAAATCCCAAATCTTTTCCATTTATTAGTATAAAAATTTCTTGAATCCTGTTCCATATAAACTTTGCTTAGTTATAATATTTCTTATAATGTTTTCTACACTCGGAGATTTTTTATGTAAAATACTCTCTAGTTTATTTTTAACAAACTGCTTCGTCTTATCCTCAACTACAGACTTTGCTTGGCTGCCTATTATTTGTAATAACTTCTTACCAGTCGTTTTAATTGCATCGATAAATATATTTCCACCATAATATTTTTTACTTCGAACTAACAGTCTATGTTTGTTGTAATTCATTTATATAGTCTAAAATTAAACGATAAACAACTCTCTGTTTATTAAGATCAATTAAATTATCATCCTGATCAGTTATCCACATTCGAATTCTATAAATATAATGATTTCTATTAATGTCTGCAAATATGGGATTAATCTCTTCAATTTTTATCAAACTTTCAGGTGGATGAGACGTTGTAAAAGAATAAAGAATATCACTCGTGAAATCATTGTACTCTACTCCACTACTTACATCGCAATGAATATGAATATCATCGATTCCTTTTGAAATATTTTCTATATATTTTCCTTTCTGTTCTTCAACTTCATATATCTTTGGTTTGAAACTTAATATCTCGTGGAGTTTACCTTTACTCAGATCAATTTTATATCCAGGTTCTAAATGAATTATAAATCTAGTTGTCACAAAATGAATTCCAAACTTAATAGGAGGAATTCCAAAGAATTTTACTAAAAAGTTATTTAGTTTTCGAAGAGTGTAATTTCCATTTTCTATCGTTACATCATACCGCTTTGTTTTATTAAAATATCTAAAAGTGTTGTTATTAAATTTTTCATCGATATTATGCCAAGAAACCCACATAGACATTGATTTCAGAGCTAATTTTGAATTATTTACGGGTATTGGATTTTTAAACTCGATTGTAAAGACTTCTGATTTATTAGCATTTTTCGAATCTAAGACTATTAGTTTCATTTATATAAAACAAAATTCTCATTAAACTCGCTCGGTTCTTGTGTAAAGGAGTATAAAACTTCAATGGGAGATTTACCTTTATTTCTTTCTACTATTTATTTCATGCAATAGTAACCACATCTAACAGACGCAGGATTCTGAAGAAAACTAGAGTTATATCCTATTTCTTTTTTAGATGTTTTTAAATATTTTATGATTTCTTTTGGAATTATCTCTCTTTTCAGTCTTACATTTTTTAACTTATATTCACCAAAAGGATCAATGAATTCAACAAAGGGATATTTAGGGTCATTATAATAACAAACCCAGTGTGTGCCATCTCTAGTTGAAATATCTAAATTAATTATACCATTTTCAAATTTTCGAATTGTTTTCGGTAATAGATCAACCGTAAACACACACCTAAAACCTTTTCCATTTTTTATATTATCACTAGCATGCTCGGTGGCAGCCTTGTCTGCTCTTATATCCATATAGAAGTTTGAAAAGTTGAACTAATTGTTCATTCATTATTTTTGGGTGATCAATGTGTAGTATTGCATTCGAGTATCTCAAAATATAAAAGATAAAGTCACAAAACTTCTGAATAAGTTATATTTCGAGTTTTGTCATTTGTTGGTATCAAAATTATTTCATTGTTATGATTTCCAGTTCTGGAAAGCCCTACATACAATTGGCCATGGGAGAAACTGTTCGTACGAAAATCCACTCCAACGTGTTGGAATGTTTGGCCTTCAATTTGTTAATTGTAATAGCAAAAGAAAGTTTAATTGGAAATTGTAAATGTTTAAATTGAAATGGTAGACCGGTAGGAATCATTGGGATTCTAGGAATAAATGCAATTTCCCCTAGTCGCTGGTCTAGTGGGAATTATAGCTTCAATGATATTGTCACGCATAGCTGTAATTTGTAACCTGGTACTATTACAGAGATTGGGAGGTTGAACACTGCGTAACAACATAATTGGAGAACCAGTTTTTAATTTTAATCTATGTGGTGGGAATCCAGATGGGCTGAGACCATTAAGAAACTTCTGTGGATAATGTGTTATGTTTATTGTCTCGAGGTTACAACCAAAGTGAGCGCTCAGGTACTGTTCCCGTGATGCATCAGCAACGATCGCCACCTGGCGGACTCACTAATATTTTACATTTTAACATTTTAATACAATACATATTNATTCTGACCTTAATATAATTACTCATTTAATTAGATAAAAATTTTGAATAATATTCTTTCACTGTATCAGCGTTATTTCTCCTGAATTTAACAATAGATCTAGAATTTTAACAATTTTATTATATACTTTTTTATTTTTTCCTAACAGGTTATCAGTTAATTTATCTAATTCATTAACTAATACTTTTCCACTAATTTTAAATGATTGTAAAGCAGACTTTAAAACTTTTAATTTTTCTCTATAAAGTTTAAATAAATCTAAATCAGACTGATACAAATTCAACTCCTCTTCTAACGCTTTCCTTTGAAAATCATCTATAGATTTCTTTAATTTTCTATTCACTTTTGCTTTAAATGAACCTAATGATTTCGTTCGTCTTTCAGCTTTTTCGAGCATTTCTTCTATTTCATTTGGTTTATTAACTAATTGTGAAGGAAGAATAAAACTATTTTGCTCTAAATATGAAACATCTAATCCTTCATCTAAGTTTTCTGCAGTATATCCATAGTTCTTTTTTGGTGTGGATTCAACTAAAGTTGATTCTGCATCAGGAAGTTGAGGAAATGATGAATCAATGGTATAAGGAATTGTTATATTATGAATAGCGTCTTCGATAGCTTTTAAATCTTGTCTAACATCTTCAATAGCTTTTAAATTTGTCTAACATCTTATATAGGAACCTCTAATTTCTCTGTAACTGGTTTATGAAACTCTGAAAGACTTTTTTCATATTTTACTTCACCAAATATTTGTTCTTCATTCTTCTTTCTTAGTGCTCTATTCTGCTTAGCTAAAGTAAGTAATGCTTTCTTTGTCTTCTCATCCATTTACTAAGCTAAAAAATTAGCTCAAGTTAAATATCATTTAGCTCAAGCTGAAATAGCATTTAGCTCTTGCTGAAATATCATTTAGCACAAGCCGAAAATTTTAAATAAATAAATGATTAAGATAAAAGATTATACAGAACCAGATGAATACGAAGATCCTAATTAGAATCCATTATTACCAAAACATCCATTATTACCAAAACATCCATTCAGACTCTTAATCGTTGGTCCATCAGGATGTGGAAAAAGAAATATCTTATTAAATCTAATTTATGATCAACTGAATTTTGATGCATTATATGTACGTGCTAAAGATATTAATAAACCAAAATATGAAAAACTTCAAGAAAACTATACTCAATTTGATGAGTTGGAAGAAGAAGATATATTGAGTGTTAATAATAGAAAGTTATTACAGTTATTTAAAAAATTTAAAAAGGAATCGTTACTTTGTTCGAGCATAGAGGATATGATTGACATCGATAGTTTAGATCCATCGAAAAAAAATCAGATTATTCTTGATGATTGTATTACTGAAAAAGATCAATCTAAAATTGTAGATTTCTTTATCAGAGGAAGGAAGAAAAATGCTTCAATTAATTATGTATCTCAATACTATTATTCAACACCAATTATATAAGAAACTGTAATTATATAATTTTCTTCAAGATTCAAGATAGAGAAATTACACAGATAATTAGAGAAATAGATGGATCATTTTGTAAAAATTTATATAGTAATGCTACTCAAAAACCATACGATTTCTTTATGCTAGATCTCAAAAACCCAATTATAAAGTATCGACGTAATTTTACTCCTTTATAAATGGAAGAATACTTAGAAAAGAAAATATATGTTTACAGAAAAAGTTATAATGATTATCATATAATTAGTGCAGCGATTCCCAACCTGTGGTACGGTTGGGAATCGCTCAACCGTACCACTGAAATTATAGATAAGTCATTAAAACTGTTGGAAAGAAGGGAGGAATACTAGCAAGCATTCAAATTTTATAAACAGCTATTTAATCTATTCAATGCTGGGAGTGTATCAGAATCTGACGTGTATTTGAGAGAAGAACAGTTTATAAAAAATATGAAATATTTTCCCTTAGAGAGATGTATAAAGAAAGCACAACTGAATGGATATAAATTTTTGAATAAATAAATGAAGAGAGGAAAAGGTGAGTTAATGATATGATAAACAAATTACTATTTGAAATGCATTTACCTGGCCATTCATTTACGGGTCCGGAAACTAAACTATTATGGGGTAAAACTAGATTAAATCCTGATTTATCCTACAAGTCATGGAGTAAACCAATGAACAAAGTAGACGAAACTGCAATAGGCATGATATTTGTTATTTGAAAAATAAAGATACAAAAACTAGAAATGAAATCTGTGATAAAAATATGTTAAATAAATTAGATACTATAGAAAACCCCTCATTTAGAGAAAGAATAGATAGAGGAATTGTTAAACCAATCATTAGTGCTCATTAGTGCAAAGAAGAGATTTGGCCTTGGAATTTCTCCCAATATAAATAGTATCTACTGTTTAAAGTGTAAAAAGAAAACAAAAACAAATAATATCATAGAATCAAGAACAAAAAATAATAAACCTATAGCAAAAGAAACGTGTACTGTTTGTGGTAATAAAAAAGCTGTTTTTTATGAGTTCGATCACAGATGTTTATTATAATCCTAAAACTGGTTACTCTGGTATAAATGAATTACAAAGAAAGACTGGTTTACCTAGAAAAGTTATTAAAGAATTCTTACATCAACAGGCTGAATATACTAAACATAAACCAATTATAAGAAAATTTAGTAGAAGAAGAACTTACGTTTCTCACATTCATAATCAATGGCAAGCAGATTTAGTGGATATGCAGAAATTTAAAAGATATAATGATAATACTAATTATGTATTAACTGTTATTGATATATTTAGTAACTACGCTTGGGCTATTCCAATTAAAAAGAAAACGGGTGAAGAAATATCCAATGCTTTGCTAAAATATTTAAGGAAAGAAAACCGGAAAAGCTACAAACGGATAAAGGAACTGAGTTTATCAATAAAGTGACGCAACAGTTGTTCAAAGATTAGTTGGTTTACTACAGAAAATATAGAAATAAAAAGCTCAGTAGTCGAAAGATTTAATAGAACTGTAAAGACGAAAATGTGGAAATATTTTATTGCTAACAACACTAAAAAATGGATAGATGTTTTAGATAAATTAATTGAAAATTATAATAACTCTTATCATAGATCAATAAAAATGACTCCTGTAGAAGCAAGTATAGAAGATAATGAATCGAAACTTTATGAAAATTTATTTAAATGAAAAATTATATCAGAATCTCCTAAATATAAAGTAGGTGATACAATTAGTATATATAAACAACCATTTAAGAAAGGTTATTTACCCTCCTTCACAGAGGAAATATTTATAATATCTGAAGTGTTGAAGACGGATTCAATTACTTATCGAATTAAAGATTTAAATAAAGAAGATATTAAAGGAACTTTTTATGAAAATGAGTTAGTGAAATATGATAAAAAGGATAAAGTTTATAAGATAGAAAAAATAATTAAAAAGAAAGGAAATAAATATTTAGTTAAGTGGTTAGGATATCTGGATTCATTTAATAGTTGGGTTGATAAGTTTGATATTTTTTTATATTAAATTTTTTTATGAAGCAAGATATTGAACAAATTTTTTTCTTATTAAATGAAACAGTGTTATCATTGTAAAATAAATAAACCCTTCAAAGAATATAGTAAAGATAATCATTCTAAAGATGGTTATTGTTATTGGTGTAAAGCTTGTACGAGTGAATACTTTAAAAGTTATTACGTAAAGAACAAAGCAGAATTAAAAGAATGTGAATGTGGTAAAAAATTTTTAAAATCACACTTAGAAGATCATTTGAAAACCAATATTCATAGAAGGTGATTAAGTAAAATCAAGAAGTGTAGTAAATGTAAGGGAGAAAAATCTTTTGATGAATTTTACAAAAACAAAAGTAATACAGATGGATATGGTTATATTTGTAAGGTGTGTTTGAAAGCAAAAATTTATTGAATGTTTTTTTTTCCTATTATATGGAGCAAATATTTCAATCGCGAACTCTTCGTGAATTACATCAACATTGTAGAGAAAATAATCTTAGAGGTTATTTGAGATTAAAGAAAGCAGACCTAATTGATTTTATTAAAAATTATAGGAGAGGACAAAGAGAAACTGTTCAACATCTGTGTCAATTTTGTAGAAATAATAATCTTAGAGGTTATTTAAGATTAAGGAAAGCAGACTTAATTGATTTAATAGAGAGATATAAATTTAGTAATATATTTAACTTTCATGATGATGTTATAATAAATCCAAGACAACCAGGAGAAAAAAATAATTAGTAAAATATTTAACTTTCATGAAAATTTTATAACAAATTCAAGAAAAAAAAAAGAGAAAATAAAATAAAATGTGATATCTGTAATCATTACTATAAACCAACCTATAAGAATCTCCATCTTGAAAAGAGAGAACATAAGAATGACTTATATAATGATGAAGCTATCCAAGAGATTGAGGCAGCATTCAAATCAAGATTAAAAATGTATTCGATAAAAAATGAAAAGGTTATATCTTACCAAGAGAATTTTTAGAAGATGTGAGAGAGATAGTTATTAGAAAGATAGCAGAAATACTGAAAGAAATGGACCTGAAAGTAAATTTCAAATTTTTCTGTGAGTATCAAAGAGAAAATGAGAACATAAGCCTTTCAGTTAAAACTATGAATGATTATGTTCAAAACATCAGATTTGAATACTTATTATGATAATGTGATTGATAAACTAATAAGAGAGATGGATGAATTTCAAGCAAAAGGATCTGGATGGTCTTTAATAGAAATTGATAATTTAGATTTAAGAATCAATAAATATGTTCCATTTAGAGGATCATCCTACATTGAATTACCAAAAGAAATCAAAGACAAGAAAGCAGTATTGAATATTAAGAATGAAGATCAAGAATGTTTTGCTTATTGCATCGCTGCATATTTAAATCCAGTAAGTAGAAACAATCATAATCCTGGTCGAGTTAGTAATTACAACATTGATAAAATTAAAGAAGCACTCAAAGGAATCGAATCACCCATCTCTTTACAAGATATAGGTAAATGTGAAAAAAAATTGAATATATCAGTTAATGTTTATTCTTTTAATGGTCAGTCTCTAAAAACTGAAAAGAAAAAAGAAACAGAAGAGAAAAAAGAAACAGAAAAGAAGTATGATATATATCCTCTAAGAATAACAAAAAATAAACTAGATAAGCATGTAAATTTGTTGTATTTAAAAAATGAAGAAAAATCACATTACTGTTTGATAAAGAATCTATCTAGGTTAATATGTTTACAATTAACGAATGATCATGGAAAGATATATATATGTGAAAGATGCGAAACATACTACTATTCAGTAGAACAATTCACAAATCATGAAACTGATTGTAAAGAAAAAAAGATGGGAAAGATTGAAATCAGTGGAGGAAATATTTTCTTTGAAAACTTTAAAAAATCATTGAGGATTCCATTTGTGATATACAGTAGAGCGTCGATTTTCCGAATCAATTGGGGACTGGGGTTGTCCGGATAACTGATATTTCGGATAACTGATTTACGTACGAAAAAATAGTTTAACGTATCCGATGTCGAAAAATTTTTCTCTGTTGCGTTCGCTTCGCGTTGAATTTTCGTCGATGTTAAGCCTAACAAAGACTATTGTAGAGTTAAAAATTATTTTTTTATTTTGTACAAACAAAATAAATATATTGAAAAATATAAAAATAATAAAAAATTATACTTCAGATGTTAATTTAGTATCAAAAACGTAAAATATTTGAGTAGCCCAAGACATAGCCAAAGATTGAAGCGCCACAGCACTGGCTAAAATTTAAATTTGCCAACTGGAATTCTTTTGGATAACTGACTTTCGNTACAAAAGATTGTAGAAATGTTAAAAAACGAAGTTGAGGAAATCGAAGAGATATATAAAGACATTAAACCAATAAATATGACTGTAAAAAATGAAGAACATTTTCAAAATACTAATATCTGCCATATATTCCTGATGATAATGAAAAAGGATATATATTAGAAGTTGATTTGGAATATCCCAAAGAATTACATGATTATCATTCTGATCTACATTTAGCTCCAGAGAACGGAATGCCAGATGGATCAAAACAATCTAAATTATTAACCACATTATATGATAAAAAGAAGTATGTGCTATGTGCTTTATTATAGAAATCTTAAACAGTATTTAAAAATAGAGATGAAACTCGAAAAGTTACATAGAGTATTAGAATTCAACCAATCAGATTGGTTAAGGAAATATGTAGATCTGAATACAGAAATGCGAAAAAAAAGAAACTAATGAATTTGAAAAGGACTTTTTAAAACTAATGAACAACTCTCTGTATAGTAAGAAAATGGAAAATATAAGAAATCGTGTTGACATAAGATTATGTTGTGACGCAAAAAAGTAGAAAAATTAATCGCTAAGCCGAACTTTAAATATCGAACCATATTTACTAAATACCTATGTGCTATTCACATGTATAAGAAAAAAAATAGACTTTAATAAACCCATCTATGTGGGAATGGGTATATTAGATCTTTCGAAGCATTTGATGTATGATTTTCATTATAATGTGATGAAACCTAAATACAGAAATAACATAAAATTGTTATATCAGGATACAGACAGTTGTATATATGACATAAAAACAGATGATATTTATCAAGATACTAGCAGGTGGGCCCGGCGTTGCTCGGGCAAAAGTAACGATAACTAAGATAAAGATTATTACGTTACAGTCAACCTTACCCGTTTTCACAGAATGCAAGAATTGGGTCCCCTTGTTTCCAGACTAATTAGAAAATTTTTAGATGGGTCTAAAAATATGTTCGATTTTCCGCAAAAACGAAAAAAAAAAACTGCATCTGCGTATCGCACGTCGCTTTCTCTTAACAATTCCAATGTTTCTCTTAACAATGGAGAAAGGCTTAAGACAATGAAGATTGAAAAATAATGATATGAAGGTATCTTGTATAACGTACAATCGTTATACAAGATAGCTTCTTAACCTTAGTCACATTAAGAAGGGATTTCATTTTAGGGAACAAATAAAACTATGTGGGGCAATATCAAGGGAGTAACATTTCAATTTCTCTAACATGGACAGATGAGATGTGTTCAAGGAGCACAGGAAATATATGGACTGGTACCAATGCCTAAGAATGTGAAAGAGAGGGAATCATCGGCTTCAATTTTGAATATTAAAACAAAATAGACAAATCATAAATATAATTTATATTTTTAGAATTAAATTAGAGAGATTAAAAAATGAATTATGAAATATAAAGTTGAAGGTAATACATATTTATAACATATTAGTTAATGATATAATAAGAATAATTAATTATAAAATTAATCCTTTTCTTCTTTATTGTTATTAATCTTAATTTAAGTGGAATCACTGCAGCGGATACGTTTCTCTGTTCTCATTTGTTCACTACCATGACATCGTTCAATCTTAACTCTTTCGTGTCCTATGCTACATAATCTCCCCACTTTCTCTTCCTCTCTTCCCTAATACAGTATTAATAATTGCAACATTGTCCTCCTTCCACGTAATTCCACTGCTTCTCATGACATGGTCATACAAACTTACTCTTGACTCCCTAATTTTCATTGACAATCCTGCTTGCATAACGTCTTCCCTTCTATCAATGCCACATACCAGTTCTAGCATTCTCATCTCGGTTACATTAAGTTTATCTTTCCATCTTTTGATAAGAGGACATGTCTCTGTACTGTAAATAAGGACAAACTAACTAAAATTCTATACAGTACTCTTCTCATCTTTATACGAAACTTCCGATCATACTTGATATCTTCTGTCATTTAGACTAACCCTCCTGAATCTTATTTTAATACCCTTTTTCCAATTTCTAATTAATTATTAATTGAATTAAAATACTAAACTTTATTTTATTTTATTGTATTTTCATGAATACAATAAGAACAAATGGAAAAGCTATGTCTTGGGCTACTCAAATATTTTGATACTAAATTAACTTCTGAAGTATAATTTTTTTATTGTTTTTATATTTTTCAATATATTTATTTTGTTTGTACAAAATAAAGAAATAATTTTTAACGATAGAATAGTCACGATTATTATTTTAAAAAATTTACGTTAGCCTTAACATCGACGAAAATTCAACGCGAAGCGACACGCAACGGATAAAAATTTCAACATGGGATAGGTTAATATAGTTTTTCGTTCATAATCGGTTATCCGAAAATATCGATTTTCCGAATAACCCCAGTACCCAATTGATTCGAATAATCGACGCTCTACTGTAATTAAATCTACTATATACAGTTGCTGCGTAATACAGCGTATTCGATTATTATTGTTTTTACTTCATATCGTGACTCTAAAGTATTTAAATGGAAAATCCATTAGTAGTTATTTTGCAATTTATAGGATACAAATAGAGCAATTAAAATAATTACTGTTTTTCTATACAAACGGTAAACGAAATAGTTATTTTCTATTATTATTATTGAAATAATTGTGATAAGTCAATGCTTTCATATTATATTAGTTAATAAACATAAGTAAAATTCGATCTTAACCATACTGTAATAACCGAATAATACAGAACACCATACTTAAATACAATAATGTTAAATAATATCGTGACTACGAACGTTTATAAATAAAAATTTAATTATAAATGTCCATTTGCTTTTCTCATTTTAAAAAACATATATTATAATAAATACAGTTTATCTATTCTAACAGGTAGTTAGAATAGTAATTTTTGTTATCTATTATTATTCAAACCTTTAGGATAAATACAATTATACAATTATAAACTTCTTTGCTACATAAAATATTGAGTTATATTGAGATGATGACAGATTATATATATAAAGATCAATAGATTTATATATATATAATGACGTTTGTGTACGAGTTTATAAACTTCTTTACGGAAAGTTGTGCATTTTTCTTAGCAACAGTTAAAATTGTATGTAGTGCGTGCCATCATCCATGAAATTCTATTAAAAAATTTTTATATTATAAAATGTCAAAAACTTTAGTTTTGATAGTTGAGATTAGTTTTATTTTTAAAAATTGTATATTCTAATTACAAGTAATCTATTCATTAAATCGATTTCACTAGAGATATGAGAGAAACGAGTGTCTTGTTGCCTGTACTTTTTTGACGTTTACCACAAAAGTTAATTGCCTGAATGATCAAAATATAGAAACATCTGAAAAAATTTCGAAAATTGTTCACAAACGCCACAAAAGTTATTGAAGTTCAAATTGAGTAGACAAAATTCTACTCCTTATCATACAAATATACCTATACATTTCAACATGATTAGGAATAATGCAGTTAATTTGGTCCAGTTTATATTTAAAACATAAATTAATTTTTATAAAATTATAGTGCTTACACAAAAGTAAAAAAAAAAATAGCAGGAAATGTGTGGTTGGTAATAATAGTAATAATAATATATTATTTACTTTAATTATCATCATAATCATTTGGGTTAAGATGATCATGATGATCTTTATTAACCCAAATGGAATATATTATAAGATTGAAATAAATATGTATATAAAGAATATCTATATAATATATTTACCCCATAATATCAAAATATGTTATATTTACTTATTTTGAATATGCTTATCTTATTGTAAAAGAAAACAAATTTCATGTCAAGCAAACTCACAAACACCTACGTTAAAACAAATTGTACAATACAAACTGACCATTCATACATTGTTTCAAAAATAATGGCAAAAGCATATAGTAACAAGAAAAACAGGTACTAAGGTATGAGAATAAAATTAATGTAATAATAATTTCACAAAATTATGAACTAAAACACAACCAACACACTGAAAACTGGTTAAATAAATTTATGTCTACAATCATAAGACCTACGTTATAGTGACTTAAATTTACAAGTGTTTTTGACATATGTAACAAAAAGGGATAATATGGAAATGAGTTAATTTCGTGGATAACTTATATAGTGTTAAAAAGTTATACGATATAATGTCTTCATCTATCAGTAAAACCTGTCGCGGTATACATTAGTTCACTTTTTATCGGAGAAGAATCGCCTACGACACAGCAGTTATATCTTTTAAAATAGAATATATCTAAGGTAGCAGAAATAAACGATTTTACACAGAACCGCTGTTGTAGCCTCATCTATTACATTTTACTCTGAGTCACGACAAAAACTGTAACACAAAAGCCAACCTATGGCATTAAAAAAGTAGCCAACCTATAAAAAACGTGGCACGCATTACATCAATTTTCTTGCTAGAGTTTTTAAGTAACAATCTTCTAAATTACGTTACAGTCAGCCTTATCCGTTTTCACAGAATGCAAGAATTGGGTCCCCTTGTTTCCAGACTAATTAGAAAATTTTTAGATGGGTCTAAAAATAAGTTCGATTTTCCGCAAAAACGAAAAAAACTGCATCTATGTATCGCACGTCGCTTTCTCTTAACAATTCCATTGTTACGTAACATTTCCATTGTTGACACTTCCATTGTTACTTAAAACTTTTATTGTTACTTAAAACTTCCATTGTTACTTAACACTTCCATTGTTACTTAGCACTTCCATTGTTACTTAACACTTCCATTGTTACTTAACACTTCCATTGTTACTTAACACTTCCATTGTTACTTAACACTTCCATTGTTACTTAACACTTCCATTGTTACTTAACACTTCCATTGTTACTTAACACTTCCATTGTTACTTAACACTTCCATTGTTAATTAAAGTGTTAAGCTTTAATCCTGTCCCTCTGCTCCCGGAACGGAATTTCGAAAAATCTCTTTTTAGTGTCCGTTTTCGTGACGTACCCTAACTGTGTACCAAATTTCAACTTTCAACTCCTGACAGTTTGGGCTCTGCGCTTATTATTATTATTATTATCATTATTATTATCATCAACTCATCTCGATTATATATTAGATGAAGGGAATGATTGATTACTTTGATACATCCTGAGAATAATCAATATAGTATACCGAGAGTTAATAAGAAGGAGTTAGAAAAAATGAAGGATGAAAATAATGGAAAAATAATGAGAGAATTTGTTGGTTTAAGAACAAAAATGTATGCCTTAAAAGTAGATCAGGTTTCAAAGAAATCAAAAGGAGTAAAGAAATGTGTTGTTAAAAATAGGATATCATTTGATGATTATAAAGACTGTTTGTTAAATAAAACAGAGCATTCCCGAAGAATTAATCTAATTAGAAGCAAGAAACATGAACTTTATTCAATAAAAGTAAACAAGAAGGCGTTATCACCACATGATGATAAGAGATATATATTGGAGAATGGAATTAATACATTAACATTAGGACATAAATTTTTTCTTATATAAACGGACTCAAGAATAAAGAGAGCTATCAATTGGGATAATTTTTCAAAACGAGAGAATTTAACAGAAGATCTAATAAGACATTTTAAAGATGAAGTTAACTGGGATTTGATTTTAATATTTCAAAAGTTATCAGAACATTTTATAAGAGAATTTAAAGATAGAGTTAATTGGGATTCAATATCTAATCAAAAATTGTCTGAATTTTTTATTAATGAATTTAAAGATAGAGTGAACTGGAAAAAATATCAGAACATCAAACCCTCTCTGAAAATTTTATAAGACAATATGATGATAAGGTTAATTGGAAACTCGTCTCTACTCATCAAATATTATCTTCGGAATTTATTCATGAATATAAAATTAAGTGGATTGGGATGCTATATCTCAATTTCAAAAACTTGATAATGAATATATTAGGAAATATGCTCTAAAATTAAATTTAAATTCAATTTTAAGATATCAAATTATATCAGAACAATTACTTGAAGATAGATAATTTAAAAGTATTAGACTGGAAAATAGTTGTTAAATATCAACAATTATCCGAAGATTTTATTATAAAACATAAAAATAAAATTAATGAGTGTGATGTTATTTTAAAGAAAAGATTCTCCAACGAATTTATTGAAAATAATTATAAAAATATAGTTATTTCATTGTTAGCAAGAATTTGTAAAATGAAGACATATTAGTATATAAATGAAGATTGATATTAGTAATCTTGAGTAAGTATTAATTCACTACGGTGGAAAGAAAAGGTTTTATTATATTTGGAAGGATGGAAGGAGGCATTTACATATCTTTGATTATGTTGATACACCATATGGTAGATTTTTATGTACACCACAGAGTAATTTTTTACATATTGATAGATAGTTTCCTATATAGAATTTATGCTTGAGCTAATAAATTTAAGCTTAAGCTTAAATTCATTAGTGAAAATATTCCATTCAAAAGTAAGAGACTGTTAAAACTATAAAGGAAGTCTTATAAAATATAATATTTCAATATTTATAAATTATATTGATTAATTTTTTTCCTATATAAATGGAGACATTGAAGAGACTAAACAATGTTGGAAAATTTCAAAATACTCCAACTAGGAAATTAAACCAGTTACAAATTGATTATTAATACCCTATTGATTATATTAAAATCCACTTGTTTTGGTGATAAAAAATAATAGTTGTTCTTAAGGACACTGAATGGAATGAATTTCAAGTTTTTCATCCTAATCGATTTAACAAAAAATTAAGAGATGAAGATTTAGAAGAGATGAGTAATTTTAAATTTGTATACAGGGGTATGAGAGATTGTGGAAATAAGTATAAAGCTCATATTATTGAGTTTGTTTGACTTCTTTTATATTTACTTTTTTGTAATAAATCACTGAATTTGATTAAATTTAATAACTTAAAATAAATAAAAATAGGAATCACTGGATTTAAACCGTTGAAATCTCATTGATTCCTACTTTTTTGATTTTGATTAATTTCAAAGAATTATACTTCTGATTTTGATTAAATTCATTTAATTTTATAGACCTTAAATTTTGTGGGGCAAAACTCTCATTTTTATACTACTTTGGTAATTAATCATTTAATAATTTTGTATAGTTGAATGCAAGATAAATCAAAATAATACTTTTTATTTTTAAAATGATTTTTTGTTACGATATGATTTGTATTAAAGGAAAGAATAACGTCCTTACAGCTATATTTTTCATATAAAAGCATTTATTTTAAATTATTTTTATTTTTTCATATACTTTATTTGTAAGAGCACTTTCTGGAGGGGATTTTATTTCCCGGAAATTTTTTTGGATGTCAGATTCGCGTTTAAGCGAAAATAATTATTTCATATGACTTATTTTATACTCACCAACTTTCACAGAATTTTTTATGACATAATTTGTAACATAACATTTATTCTAGGAATATTTAATAAACAAATCAGTGAATTTCTACAAGGATTTTTGATTAATCACTTTTCGAATTAAACTACAGTTTCGTTGATTCTTCGAAACTAAAGTTTAGTTGATTCTTCACCCTTTGCAAAAACAAGTTATAAATTTAGAAATGTGTCGGAATAAACAAATAGAATTTTTAAAAGGATTGCATGCACAATTGAATACATTTTCGAGAAAACGTAAAATACCGTTTAAAATTCAAATCATAAAATAAAATCCAACAACGATTTGCGTAACTTTCCCTACAGTAAAAATAAAATTGTATGTGGGGCTATCTATTATGAGCTTTTGTTTAAAACAGTTTTTGTATTATAATAAAATTAAACACGTATAATTTTGAGAATAGAAATGTGACATATATATATATATATATATACTGTAAATGATAATATGGAGTAAAATCTTCATTAATTCCAACGGTACTTGATATATGACACATGATTACCATTTATCCGTTCACTGCGTTGATCTTTAACTACCAAAAGAGTAGCATTAATCCCCCTAATTTCAATCCCTGCAAAATTTCAAAAATTTTCGACAAAGCTTCCAGAAGCAAGTAAATCTTGAAACACTAATATATTTAAAAATACTAAGAATAAGATATTCAATGTATACATACGTGTTTTACAGAAAGTAATAAAATGATAATTAAAATCGGAAAAATTCAATAACAACAATTCATATTAAAAAAATTAAAGTTCGAAAATTAATTAAAAATTGGAAAGCTGATACAACGGAAAAAATGAATACAGTAGAGCCTCGAAAATTCGGCACTCAATAACCCGGCATTCCGGATAACTCGGCCACACCCTGACAGGGCAAAAAAATCCTTAGTTAATTAATTTTAATGATAAAGACAGCTTTATGCCTCATAAAGTATTTTTTTGAGGTCTGTCTTATCAGGTAAATTACTGTACAGTGTATTCATTAATTTTCATTTTCATGTACTAAAGGCTCTATGCCTTTATAAAAGACGTACTTTTCCTTTGTTTAAGGGTATTTGGGCAATTTATTCTCTGTTGTATTCTCAAGTAAACAATACATACAAGTACAGTACAGTATTTTCTGAGGAAACACTCATACTTATTTTTTTAACCACATTCCCGATAACCCGGCATTTTCACAAACTCGGCCACCCTTCGGTCCATATTAGGCCGAGTTTTCGAGGCTCTACTGTACTAAATTTGTAAATAGCATTTTTGAATTAATTAAATAAAGAAATTTTATGTTATAAAAAATTAAATGATAAAATAATAAAGTAACAGTAATTAGAAGTTTAAATACATCAGTATAGAAAAGTAAGTAATAAGTATCGATAAGTATCACAAAAACTATCGATATGAATTAAAATTATAATCTAATCTTTCTTTATATCTTTTCTAAATGTTTAATAAATTTGAGTTTCATTCTTATTAAATTTGAGTATTTTTATGTTCTTTCTTTGGACGATTTTAATTTATTTTAGAATGTTCTGGAAGAAAACAATCGACTTTCAGAGGGACTCGTTCAGCATCTTCCGCTTACTCTGCAATTGTGTTGCCAGTTACGTCACACAAACCTTCGTCTGAAGCAGTTATTGATTAAATGCCAAACTACTTAGCATTTAATCAATAACAGTAGTAGTAATAAAGCCCGATATAATTCGACAATCGTTTGGTTTAGATAAAAATTGACATTATTTTTAAGCTATACAATTTACAATAAGAAGCAATTGAAAGAAATATCAAAAAAACTCATTTTAACAATTGTAAATAATATTTTTGAAAAATATATTTTCAAAAATAAAAAATATCACTTCGCTTTGAAATAAAAAGTATGCCTGAGGGCCTACTGGAATGCTGTGTTACAGTAGTGGATTTTATCTAACATCTTTGATTAATTAAGCAAATACAAATTACATTTTTTTTGTAGAAATAACAATTAGTCTGTTCTATTATATTGTTTTAGCTGTGTGCTCGTGAGATTTTTGATATAGTATAAATTTTTATTCTGTGTTTAACGTAACTTACATTCTTAAAATATATAATTTGATTCTATATAAACACTAATAATTATCTATTAGTATTTATATATTACAAAATTTCACATTATCTTATTAAAAACATTTTCACTTTAAAATGCAAGCGAGTTTTTTTATTAACGAATAATTTTATATAACGAAAATATTTCGATAGATCCCACAATTTCGTTACATCGACATTTCACTGTATTTTAATTATGTTAAATGAAATAAAAATTGATTATATTTATTTAATTGTAATTAAGGTAAAAATATCATTTAAGTATCGTTTGCTAAATCATCTACTTAGCTGCAAGTTATTTTATATAACCGAAAATATATTAACTTTATACATACATCAAGCCTTATATTACCTCCATTAATAAAGATACAGCGATTATTAACTCATTTAAAATAGTTAAAAGTAAAACAATTTCATAATTACTTTACCTGAATTATAAGAGCAAAACACGTCTCTACTAGATAATTGCGACCTTTTGTCTGCGTAGTATTTTATAATATTTATCGATCTGTTAAAATTTAATAATATAATAAAAAAAAGTTACCGTATTTATTTTACTTTTACGATTTAAAATGTATTATATATTTTATGCGTGCATTTTATGACATCGATCAAAGCTTTCTAATTTAACTTATTTTCAAAGGTATAATCTAAATATATAAAATTACTTGTCCTGACTGACTGACTGACTTAGTCACTGATTTATCATCACCCAGAGCAAACCGCTGAACCTAAAGAGGTGAAATCTGGTACACAGTTGTGGTACGTCATGGAAACACACATTAAGAAGGGATTTTTCGAAATTCCCAAGCGGGGGGAGAGAGGTAGCATTAAGGTTTAACCAGAAAAGCGGCTTCTGCTGTACTATTGTAGATGCGATTTGTTGTTTTTATCTTCGTTTTAGTAGGGTATGCCATGGAAATGGACACTAAGAAGAAATTTTTCGAAATTCCTATGCGGGGGGAGAGAGAGAGAATTAAGGCATAACCAAAAGAACGGCTTTACTGTACTATTTTAGATGCGAGTTTTTGTTTTCAACTACGTTTAGTGTTCATTCAGTCTTTAGATGTATTCAATTTATAACATTTCAGATAATGTTATAATCTATATATATAATCGAGACGGGTTGATAATAATAATGATGATAATAATAAGCGCACAGCCCAAACGGTTAGGAGTTGAAAGTTGAAATTTGTTACACAGTTAGGGTACGTTAGGAGAACGCACACTAAGAAGGGATTTTTCGAAATTCCTCCCCACGGGGGAGAGGGACAGGATTAAGTCTTAACACTTCCATCAACAATGGAAGTGTTAAGTAACAATGGAAGTGCTAAGTAANCAGCGATTATTAACTCATTTAAAATAGTTAAAAGTAAAACAATTTCATAATTACTTTACCTGAATTATAAGAGCAAAACACGTCTCTACTAGATAATTGCGACCTTTTGTCTGCGTAGTATTTTATAATATTTATCGATCTGTTAAAATTTAATAATATAATAAAAAAAAGTTACCGTATTTATTTTACTTTTACGATTTAAAATGTATTATATATTTTATGCGTGCATTTTATGACATCGATCAAAGCTTTCTAATTTAACTTATTTTCAAAGGTATAATCTAAATATATAAAATTACTTGTCCTGACTGACTGACTGACTTAGTCACTGATTTATCATCACCCAGAGCAAACCGCTGAACCTAAAGAGGTGAAATCTGGTACACAGTTGTGGTACGTCATGGAAACACACATTAAGAAGGGATTTTTCGAAATTCCCAAGCGGGGGGAGAGAGGTAGCATTAAGGTTTAACCAGAAAAGCGGCTTCTGCTGTACTATTGTAGATGCGATTTGTTGTTTTTATCTTCGTTTTAGTAGGGTATGCCATGGAAATGGACACTAAGAAGAAATTTTTCGAAATTCCTATGCGGGGGGAGAGAGAGAGAATTAAGGCATAACCAAAAGAACGGCTTTACTGTACTATTTTAGATGCGAGTTTTTGTTTTCAACTACATTTAGTGTTCATTCAGTCTTTAGATGTATTCAATTTATAACATTTCAGATAATGTTATAATCTATATATATAATCGAGACGGGTTGATAATAATAATGATGATAATAATAAGCGCACAGCCCAAACGGTTAGGAGTTGAAAGTTGAAATTTGTTACACAGATAGGGTACGTCACGAAAACGCACACTAAGAAGAGATTTTTCGAAATTCCCCCCCGGGGGGGAAGAGAGACAGGATTAAAACTTCTATATACATTATGGATATGAGCCAAACGGTTAAGAGTTGAAAGTTGAAATTTGGTACACAGTTAGGGTACGTTAGGAGAACGCACACTAAGAAGGGATTTTTCGAAATTCCTCCCCACGGGGGAGAGGGACAGGATTAAGGCTTAACACTTCCATCAACAATGGAAGTGTTAAGTAACAATGGAAGTG
>NW_019386067.1:25634-29842 GCF_000671375.1 Centruroides sculpturatus
CATTCGTATTTGTACAAGATCTGTACAGAATGAAATGATAGGTCGGAGGTCTCAAAGTGATTAAATTGGCCGCACCGATGCTATATTTAATATTTACGAATGAAATTTTTAAATTACCTGAATTTTAGTGATTCCTGGATCGTTTAAAAGTATTGAAGTAATGGCCGGAAGATATTTTTGTTTTAGATTCTGTGAAATTCGCGAAAAATGGTTTCTCTAATAATACAAATTTATTTTAATTAATATAAATTTATTAATATATAATATTATTAATATTATAAGAAAGTTAATAATAAAATTACGTCTATTGCAGCCACTTTCCAAACGTAACTGCCATCATATTCACCTGGAATTAAATTTACATAAATAATTATCAATTAAAATGGACACTTTAATATCTTCATAAAACATTCTAATTATAAAATTATTGTCAGTAAATACCACAAAACAAATATATCTGAAATAATATTTAAATGAATAAAAGTATTTTCAAATTCTTTTTGTAACAACTGGAATATTTATTCATGCCGTATTTTTGCGAATGATCGGAATGCCTGTGTATTCGGAAAGACATGAAATCAGATATTTTCATATGATATAAGTCATCATGCCGGCTATCGCGGGAACTTTGTCATGCCTGTTTAAGTGAGGTTATACACCCCATTCTATAAGGCTTATTAAATAAACGAACATATATATACTAAAATTGTGCAGCTATCAGCCTTACATCAAAAACTACAATTGTGTTTGTATTTTCTTCATTTTTTCTTATTTCTAACGATATAAAATACTCGTGCAGTACCGAAAGTGCTTTTTCTGTGTATTTTATTGTTATTTAAATCAAAACGCAAACATAAGCATATTAAATTTAAGAAACTCGCCGTAAATTATTTCAGCTTACATCGGATGTGAGTGAAATTTGATATTTTTGAAGTCAAGGTAAATGGTCTGTGAACCCACACCGAAAAACTACAATTACTACTACTAATGGCAATACATAGTTAACTTTTTATTGTCTTGTAAATGAAAAGTGTTTTCCTTACTTTATGTTGGTCAAAATACAATGCTATTATTTTATTGTATACTAGCAGGTGGGACCGGCATTGCTCAAGCAAAAGTAACGATAACTAAGATAAAGATTATTACGTTACAGTCAACCTTGCCCGTTTTTACAGAATGCAAGGATTGGATCGCCTTGTTTCCAGACTAATTAGAGAATTTTCAGGTGGTTCTAAAAATATGTTCGATTTTCCGCAAGAACGAAAAAACTGCATCTGCGCCTGTAAATCTTTCATGTCGCCTTCTCCTAACAATTCCATTGTTACGTAACACTTACATTGTTACTTAAAACTTCCATTGTTAATGGAAGTGTTAAGCCTTAATCCTGTCTTTCTCCGCCCCTGGGGGGAATTTCGAAAAATTCCTTCTTAGTGTGTGTTCTCGTGACATACCCTAACTGTGTACCAAATTTCAACTTTCAACTCCTAACCGTTTGGGCTCGTATCCATAATGTATATAGAAGCCTTAATCCTGTCTCTCCCCCCGGGGGGATTTAGAGAATTCTCTTCTTAGTGTGCGTTTTCATGATGTACTCTAACTGTGTACCAAATTTCAACTTTCAACTCTTAACCGTTTGGGCTCTGCGCTTATTATTATTATTATCATCAACCCGTCTCGATTATGTATTAGATTCTTATTGTCGGTCGAAACACAATGGTATTATTTTATTATACTCTTTTATTGTTGTTGGAAAAACACAATGCTATTATTTTATTGTACTCTTTTATTACCGGTCGAAACACAATGCTATTATTTTATTATACTCTTTTATTGTTGTTGGAANAAAATTCAGCGGGCGAAGTCGCGGGTAACAGCTAGTCTTCTTATAAAATGAAAGCAAAAATACTAAGAAACCTATAACATCGTCTTTCTCAGCAACTGACTTTCAATCATTTGAAACATTTGAATTCAATCATTCACTGAATTTTCAGTGAATGTTTCAGTAAAGGTAGACTTTGACAGAAAAATGAAATAACACATTCCTAATGGAACAACGAGTATATTATGAAAAAATAAACACATTCAAAATCCTTAAAAAGTGTACTAATTTTGGCTATACTATATCTCAGATAAACGATCTTACACTAACACTTCGAAATGGATGATTTGATCAACTCATTGAGCTGTGGGAGCAAAGCATTTACTGTACTTTCCTCCGCTCTGTGTATGTTTAAGAACAGGCCTGGTCACATGTTTTCGTTACTAATATTAAATTTTACATTCGTATTTGTACAAGATCTGTACAGAATGAAATGATAGGTCGGAAGTCTTAAAGTGGTTAAATTGGCCGCACCGATGCTATATCTAATACTAGCGAAGGAAATTTTTAAATCACCTGAATAATAGTGATTCCTGGATCGTTGTAAAAGTATTGAAGTAATGGCCGAATGATATTTGTGTTTTAGATTCTGTGAAATTCGCGAAAAATGGTTTCTGTAATAATACAAATTTTTTTTAATTAATATAAATTTATTAATATATAATATTATTAATATTATAAGAAAGTTAATAATAAAATTACGTCTATTGCAGCCACTTTCCAAACGTAACTGCCATCATATTCACCTGGAATTAAATTTACATAAATAATTATCAATTAAAATGGACACTTTAATATCTTCATAAAACATTCTAATTATAAAATTATTGTCAGTAAATACCACAAAACAAATATATCTGAAATAATATTTAAATGAATAAAAGTATTTTCAAATTCTTTTTGTAACAACTGGAATATTTATTCATGCCGTATTTTTGCGAATGATCGGAATGCCTGTGTATTCGGAAAGACATGAAATCAGATATTTTCATATGATATAAGTCATCATGCCGGCTATCGCGGGAACTTTGTCATGCCTGTTTAAGTGAGGTTATACACCCCATTCTATAAGGCTTATTAAATAAACGAACATATATATACTAAAATTGTGCAGCTATCAGCCTTACATCAAAAACTACAATTGTGTTTGTATTTTCTTCATTTTTTCTTATTTCTAACGATGTAAAACACTCGTGGAGTACCGAAAGTGCTTTTTCTGTATATTTTATTGTTACTTGAATCAAAACGCAAAAATAAGCATATTAAATTTAAGAAACTCGCCGTAAATTATTTCAGCTTACATCGGATGTGAGTAAAATTTGATATTTTTGAAGTCAGGGTAAATGGTCTGTGAACCCACACCGACAAACTACAATTACTACTACTAATGGCAATACATAGTTAACTTTTTATTGTCTTGTAAATGAAAAGTGTTTTCCTTACTTTATGTTGGTCAAAATACAATGCTATTATTTTATTGTATATTTTTATTGTCGGTCGAAACACAATGGTATTATTTTATTGTACTCTTTTATTACCGGTCGAAACGCAATGCCATTATTTTATTGTATATTTTTATTGTCGGTCGAAACACAATGGTATTATTTTATTGTACCCTTTTATTGCCTGTCGAAACGCAATGCTATTATTTTATTATACTCTTTTATTGTCGGTGGAAAAACACAATACTATTATTTTATTGTACTCTTTTATTGTCGGTCAAAATACAATGCTATTATTTTATTGTACTCAATGCTATTATTTTATTGTACTATCTTTACATCTGAATAATTTTATATTTTAATTGCAGTTCAACATGTATCTCAGAAGTTTCTGTCATGCTGGTCTTTATTTTATTTTATTATTATTTTTCCGTTTTGCTGCATACTGATCATACAGCAAGAATTCTTAAGATAAATTTTGTATAATTAGTTAGCATAAGAGTTCAGGAAACGAGTAGCAGAAAAAAATGCTTCCACTTTTCAATAGCACTTCCTTCACTTTTGGTTTAACGGAGGCTTTACAATGATGAAATGTTTTCTATTTATGTCCTATTGATATTTGTTATTTTTAAATATTATTCACAACAGTATAAAGTAAATTTCTTGTTTAGATGTATATCCAACGTTAGAAGAATGCTCGTTCAAATAATCCTGTATTAGCATATGCTTCAGTAGCCACTAATGGTAAGAAAAGCAAAATAGGTATGAAAACAGAGTGTCACATTACAAAGCTGATGTATTATTTTTAATCGTTTGCCATATAGCATTGTTAATTGCAGGGCATATACAAAACATCACGTTATATCATGAAGTAGAAATAATATATT
>NW_019386067.1:34808-50497 GCF_000671375.1 Centruroides sculpturatus
AGGACTTAGTAAGTTGACTGTTTATAATAATTGCAATAAATGATTATTAAAATACTCATAGTTTTATTTCCAAAACCAACATTTACTAATCGTCTTTAGTAAAACCTAGCATGTACCAAATTCTAATGGTAAAAGCCCGGAAAATCATCTCACTTTATAAAAATCCTTACATTTACCAACTCATGTTGGTAAATCCGAAGATTTACAAGTAAAACCTAGGATTTACCAATATACGGGCTTTTAGAGTAACATATATAGTTTTTGGGACACCCTGTATTTATTTCCTTGATTAAACAAATAAGTTACAAAATGCATCAAAAGTTTTAATTCAAAACATTTATTTTAATCACAAAAATATTTATTACATAAATCACCCTGGTGTCAAAACTTTAGAAAGTTAATAATATACAAGTTACTTTATGTATTTTGTGTGATAATTTTGCTATTGTAGTTCCTACTTCTTCATGAACAAGTCTGAGCAGCTAACAAAGGAAGAAAAAATTAATATTTTTGAAAAAAGGTGATTGTGTACGTCAACAGAAGATATTGACAAAGATATGAATATATCATAAGAAAATTGTGCCATTTCTTATCATCCGAGTTTCGCGATAAACATGACAATGGTAGAGTAAAATACTTTTTATACACCATAATCTTTATCTAGAACTTTTATGAACGTCATTCACGTGATCAAATCGTTATCGCTCCACCACCTGTGCCATATTTCTGCCATGCTGTTTCGTGGAAGTGTTTATAATTTGGCGTGCATGTAAACGTTTGTCACGTGTAGAATATGGCAAGCATATTACTTTCCCGACTTTATTGCATATAAAGGTTCCTCCTTTATATATAATAAAAGAACATAAATATAGGAACAATATAAACATAGGAACATTTTTACATGTTTTGACTCGAGTACCTTGCAACGTCGAAAAATGTAAAAACATTTACCAGTTTTGCCACTAAATGGCGCCACTTTTTACTTCTTTTTGCACTATCAATGAGATTTTGTCCAGTTTTAATGTTTTTTTTCTAGAATTTTCCAAGTTATATACCAATTTATGTGTTCTATTCATTGTTCATGGTTCGGAATTCTAGGATTTAACCCTTATGCCCCATTGTCTAATATTTTAGATTGCTTTTTTGTTCTTCTGATTGTCTTTCTTTTTGTTTTTTATTTTCCCAGTCAGATTTTTTATGTACATTTGACATTTTATTATAGCAATTTTTAATTTAAAAAATGTAATATTTTTTATTAATAAATTTGACAATAGAAAAGAACTCACTAAAAAAAGGCTAAGATTTTAATATGTTCATACAATGCCCTCTCTCTCACCTTTTAGAAGAAATGCGCCATCCCCTCCTCACCTTTCCTTTCCTCTTCACATACACATTCATTTTGTTCATCCAAATGAAACTTGCTCCTATATTCTCCGAGGCCATCATGTCCTGAAAGACAAATCAAAGTTCACGTTCTCTCTCAAACCACTTAAGATGGGAGAGTCTTTCATCAATATTTGGGAGAAGGTCGAAGGTTTTCCTCCCTTTTTTACTATTTTTCTAAGTCTGTTGTCATTTCTGTATAATTTTACTTTTTAATGCCTCCTTTCCCAGGAATATGGAATTGTGTTAAACACTTTTTCATTATCAGTGGCTGCTTCTTTGGCCAGAAAATGGACCTGTTCATTCCCATATATACCGACATGTGCTCTGAATCATTTAAAATAAAACTTCTTTTCCGTGTATCATCCATATATATTCTATAGAAACTGCTTGGATCCAACTCATCACCGTTTGTCAGTCTGTCTCTTTGTTTCTCTCACTGTTTTCCATTATATTTTCTGTTTTGAATGTCGAAAAATTGTTTAGTTTCTTTTCCAAATACCAGTTTTTGTTCGAATGAACAGAGACCATTGTTGCAGGTTGTAAACATTTCTGAAAGTGTTATTTTCACAATGATGGAGTTTAGGATTGTGCCTGTGCAATTTTTCATTTGTTCATTATTTATTGATGAATATTTATATAATATCCTTTAAAATTGTTACTTAAACAGTAACAAAAATCATTATCAAACGTACTGTGTATTTGATAAAATAAAATCTTTGTAAAAATAAACATTTTTAATCTAATCCACTATTTTGAATTGTTTCGAACATAATAAACTACGACATTCAACACACGTGAAAGACTGCTAATGGATAATTAATATTAAGTAATTAAACAATTTGCAGTTATTATAAATAACATATTTTATAAGATTGTGCGTTGTTGTGTTGTGTTTTTCAGTTTTAAACGTTTAATAATAAGTAGAGGAAAAGGGAAAAGGTGGTATTATAAAAACCTCTCCATTTCTAGCTGTTAATAAAAGCGAACTGTAGCGAATTGTGGCTGAACTGCACTAGGTAGACATCCATATCAAGGAGAAAACCCGTTTCACTTCAGTTAAACGGTTGTCCGTAGTGAATTAGCATGTTTGTGTTTTTCGAAATTCGAAAGTTTCCAATGCTAAGTGAATTTAATTATTTCTAAAATATAAATATATAAATTGTGCAGTTGTAAGTTCCGTTGTATTCATGTATTCCGTTCCAGAGACTTAGGGGTACATATTAATCTGTGTGATGTATACGGTTTTTTAAGTTTGGTCTTGACAGACACAAGTTAATTCAAGATGGCGATGCGTAAAATACAGAACCAACTTGTACTTTTAATATGGAACCCAAATCCTCCGAACTCTCTCTTTGCAAGCAGACATTCGTCCAGAGAAGTTTGTAAAAAAGACACTAGGAAGAAAGCCAATTCTTACTGAAAAAAAGAGCTCCTAAAATATTTACTGTTGATGGAGGTCATATTTTTCTATTATAAAAGTATTTTTTCGATAAAATACATTGGAGTAAATAATTTTGTAATTATTTAACATTCTTTGTATTTTCCTATTTGTTTTTAAATACATTAAAGCATTTTTTGAAAACTTACAGTAAAATTCCATATTATCACCCGGTTTTCCCTAAGCCTACTTTCTGACTTTTTGTACAGAAGTCTTCAAAACCATACTTATATTATAGTTACACTAGCAAAAAATCCAATTAGGAACATTTAGTTTAATAGTTACCAGTACTTTTCGCACAAAAAATGTGGATGTAGTTATGATACGTTGTTCACAATTCACTATAATGTAATTGGGATTCCATAATACAACCTTCTCCTCTACTATTAAATTAGTATCAATTATTTCCATTAAATTATAACTTACAGACGAAGACAATTCTGTTCCATTCGAGTTATTAGCAATTTCATAACACGTGAGTTTTGCCCTTCTTATTAGTTTTATTTGGGATTCGTAGATTTGCATAACATTTATATCTTTAACGGAATCTTCTGCAATAACTTTGTTCAAATCACATACGGAACGTTCATTTGTCAACTTATTGATAAAAAATATCAAATAAAAAAAAAACACTATAAACAAGCAATTTGTAAAAGTTACTTTACGTGTATTCAATAATTTTATAAGAATTTGAAAAAGAAAAACGAAGAAAGCAATAAATAAGAAAATAATAGATTATAAACGCAAGTGCTAAAAGATTGTTTAATATCTTTTAGTAAAAATATGTTTGATGATTTTAATATATTGTTTAACCATTTTCCCTACCTTTCCTTCAAGTAAATTAACTCTAGAAAACATCACATACTGTAAAGAATATTATCTATAATTAAGTAAATCGAATATTTGGAAATGTTTTTGCAATAATATATATTTTACCATTTCAATTCTCTAAGAAATGGTAGAGTTCAGAAAATCGAGTCATCAGTTAAACAGGGTCAAAAATTAATATTAGATCAGTCAATTTCTAACAGTTACTGCAGAATAAAGAAAAGCATTCGTTGCATGGATCGTTGCGAAGATTTTCAATGGTTATTTTCTCTAACGAATTAAAAATCTTTACCGATTCATCTTTTGAATCATTCTTCACATATAAATAGCGTATAGAAAATAACTCGAGAAGGCAAATATTTTGACAATAACGTCCAATCAAATAGATGTTCACGTATTGAAAACTGTTCAACTTCAGTTCGCCCACGTGCTTTACTGATAAACTTAACAGCTGAACAATTCCTTCTTCAAATGTAAACTCTTTGTTACTCTTATCAATAGTCACGGATAATCGAGTTAAGTTGTGAAAGTTTGCAGTTCTCGAGTTGAAAAAATATAACCTATTTCCAAAATTTTTTTGTGCGTAAAGATGTAACATAGCAATTCGTATACAGTCGACCCCCCTATAAGACGGTAGATATTCGTTCCGTCTTTTATGAATCGATTTCTTACGAGTCCTTGCCAATCACAGCCCGACACGTATGCACTTTACGGACTACGGCTGTTTGAAAACTTTTCTTCCATAAAATTAATCGATTCTAGATTAATCCGACTCAACATTTCCAAAATACGTATATTTTTTTTGGAAATAATCCGAATAAACTACGCTATAAACAAAAAATTGTAGGATTACTTACCGAGTGTGCACCATTCAAAAACGCCGTTGCTCAAGCTTGTTTTCGTCGCGGAACAGCTCAGCAAACCGCGGCCGCGATTTCTGATGTTATTTTTCTGCGAAAACTTCGTTGAACTTTGGAGACATCATTAATATAAATAATTTTAATCGCCGTTGAATAAGGAATGTTTGTTTCACACAAAATGTATAAAATTACAGTACTGTATTAGACTTACGGTATCTAATTTACATGCTGTACAGACGATAGTTCGCCTAAACTCTCCGTAGCGTGGCGCTAGACGGCAGAAAAAAAAATATATATATAACTAGCTGCAAGGACCCGCTTCGCTGGGTTTTTATTTGTTCGTACATTTGTATGTAATATAGTCGGTTTTATATATAAAAGAAAGAAAGAAAGTAACCTAGAATCTAGCTGCAAGGACCTGCATCGCTGGGTTTTTATTTGTGGGCAAAAAGTAACTATAGTGAAGATTAAGATAATTACATTATAGCCAATCTTACCCGTTTTCACAAAATGCAAGGTCTGCTGTTTCCAGACGTTTCCAGAGAATTTTTACATGAGCATAAAAATTTGTTCGATTTCCCGCAAAATCGCAAAAAACCGCCTGTAAATCTTGCATGCCGCTTTATATTAACACTTCCTGGTCCCGATTCTATTTCTGAACGTCTCCTGTTCACGTCCAGTCAAACGAACTATTTTCAACGTTTCTGAAACGTTTACGATCGTTCTATAATCGAACCAATATTCGAACATTGTTCGAATTAAATTTGAACAAAACATTCGAAATAGAAAGCCACTTTCAAACACTTTCAAGCCCATATCTCGCGCACCCTTATAGCTATCGAGACGCGACTCCCCTGGTGCACGAATGGAGACTTGGGCTACTACCACATACAAACACCATTCACGTGCGATGTGTAGTTTTAGCGGAAAAGTGAAATATAGAAATATACATGTCCATTTATATATATATATATACATACATACATACATATATATAGATATAGATTATAATAAAGTTACAATAAATTAAGTTAATATATAATTATATATACAGTACCTAATTTATATATAATTAATATATAATTATATGTACAGTACCTAATTTATATATAATTTATATATAATACTGTACAGACGATAGTAATCTCTCCGTATCGTGGCGCTTGACAGCGGAAAATAGTTCGGCTGCCCGATGACGTTTTACGTAATAATAGGAGTTTTTTTTACCGTTTTTTACGGATACCGTTCCAATTTTTTCGCCCTCTTATAGGAATCGTAATTATAGGAACCCGTCTTATAGGGATCTACTGTACTTTATTCTACATTTATCTGCGTCATTAAAAGAAATTCTATGACGTACGAAAGTCCTTTTGGTGTCACGACTGTGTCGATTACTTTTAAATGTTTGAGATATTTGCGATGAGTTTTTTCTCGTTTGTCGGCTTGATGATACAAGAAACAAAGGCCCTTATATGTAGTGTAGCAAAATAATAACTCTAGACTTCGTAGCAGAGAACAATCTCTTCCAATAACTTTAACTACGGTGTATATATAATCACTGCACATTGTATTTTGAGCGTGGAGAATGGGCGTAAAGTTTTCTGAATTTATTTATTTACGTGTCTAACGATTGAACAGAGACTGGTTTTTTATATAAGACCTTGGTGGATGCATCTTTTCTTTGGCAGACAGCAGGTATATATCAGCAGGCATTAAACTGTGAATCCACTACTTATTTATTTCATTATATGATTTATTTATAAACTCTTATTTAATTTACTAGAAAATATTCAACTATATATATAACACAATTTTAGCTCAAAACGAAAGACGCCATGTTGGTCGATATGGAAATCTGCAAGCAAATTCAGTACCAAGAAATAAGACAAATAATAATCGATCAACGTGTTCACAGTATCTGTAAAATAATTTTTCTTATTCGGTAAGAAGCAAGTGTCTATATCTTAGAACATTGTACTCCTGCTCAGTCTTTCTTTCATAAGTAAGCCAGAGAACAATATACCTGTCAACATGTTCTTCATTTTCTGCAATTTGACAAAACTTTGAAAGAGAAAAATAATAGTTTAGTTTAAACTAATGGATTATAAACAAGAGATAATCAGAGACTCATCTAAAAATGTTTTTATTAGTTTCGGAAGAGGCTGAACCTAATTCTTGCACATGTTATTAATAGATAAGATTGGCTATAATCTAATAATCTTAATATTCGCTATCGTTACTTTTTGCTTGAGTAACGTTGGGCTCATCCGCTAGTTTTAATATAAAAGCCATCATTTCTTTACATGTATGTAAGTGAAATTTCTATAACTCTTACTATTTTTATCCATTCCAGGTGAAAATTTGTCTTGTTGCTCTTCGTGCTATAACAGATAGTAAAAAAAAGTTTATTTGAAAAATATTAGCTACTATTCTTCAATTTATTCAAACCTCTACTATTCACTATTTTTAATCTCTAATTTTTCATGATAAGTATTTCACCATGCTTAACACGGGGATTTCTAGTATGTAGCAAAAGTCTGCATACAGTGACACAAATCAAGCCCACCAGTGGCCGAATAAATAAAACGGTGAACATTGCTAGTTGACCATTGGTTCGTGCCTAACCAATGGACTGGCCACCATGCAGTGTTCTGAATTTTCTTCATGTGTCAAAAAACGAAAAAAATCCAGTTTTCATATGGGAAGTCCTGTAAGAAGTCATACTATTCACAGATCATCGATGTGCTCCGTTGTTTTACTTCATCAATTCACTGACACAAATCTTAATGCTGACAATTTAAGGTCTTGTAAATAAAGTTACATTTAATCTTTGTATGTATGGAAACTTGGGTAGAACTTTGTGTATATATTGCAATACTGTAAATGACTTATATACATTAAAAGCGTGTATGTATAAATGTTATATTATGATGCCTTATGATATGTATCAGGTCAGTCCATAAGTTCATGCATATTTTATGACCTTGAAAAAAATTTTGTTTTGCTGTTAAAAATGCCAGTCTAATGTGATACTTTTTACACTGAAGTGTTAAATTGGATCTCATTCATATAATACTGTTCAGAATTAGGAACATTTCAGTTGTTTATTTTCGTTAAAATGGAAGTAACAGATGAATATAAGAGACATGTTTTATACTTTTTATTTCTAAGTGCTACAAATGCAGCCAAAAAATTAAATACTGTTCATAATCAAACTGTAATTAGTGTAAGGACTGTGCAGAAGTGGTTTGAAAGTTTTAGAGATAATGATTTTAGTGTGGAGGATAAGGCTCATACTAGAAGACCCATTGACTTTGATGATAATGCTCTCTCTGCACTAGTTGAAGCAGAACCATCTTTAACTGTTGATGAAATTGCGGAACATTTAAATTCATCCCATGGAACTGTTTATAGACATCTACAACAAATCCGAAAAGTTTCAAAGCTAGGAAAATGGATACCACATGTACTGTCAATAGCTAACCAACAACAACATGTAAACATTTGCACGTCTCTTTTATCCCGCATTACTTTGGAACCTTTTCTTGATCTGCTGGTTACTGGAGACAAAAAATGAATCCTCTATAATAATGTGACGAGAAAAAGACAATGGACAGATCGGGACAAGCAGCCAAAACCGGCTGCAAAAGGTGGGTTGCATCCAAAAAAAATTCTTTTGTCTGTTTGGTGGGATATGTCAAGTGTAATTCACTTTGAGCTGTTAGAACCTAATCAAACAATTACAGCTCAAATGGTTGTCTTGCAACATGACAATGTCAGACCACATACTGCAAAAATAACTGTAGAGAAAGTCAAAAGCTTCAACTCTGAAATTTTACCTCATCCACCATATTTGCCAGATATTGCTCCCAGTGATTATCATCTTTTTCGGAGTTTGCAGAATTTTTTAAAAGGGAAAACTTTTGGGGATGAGAATAATGTAAAAAAAGGCTATTTCTGAACATTTTGATTCAAAACCGAAAACATTTTACGAAGACGGGATTAAAAAGCTACCATCAAGATGGCAAGAAATTGTACAAAATAATGGCGAATATATTATAGATTGAAATAAGATTTAATTAAAATTTTTTGTTGCTTTTTTTGTAGATAAAAATACGCACGAACTTTGGACTGACCTGATAATTTATTATTTTTATACTAATTTTTATAAACCATTTAAAACTATAACAGTCTTATAGAGTGACTTTAAATAATTTTTTTGAACAAGACAATTCGATAATTTATTAAATCATTCAGAAACTTTCATTTAGAACATTTAATTTATTGAATACATTTTTTAAACATTTAGATAGAAACAAACAAAAATGCAAATGAAGAACAAAATTGTTTTTCTTTTTAATAGGAAGGTAATGAAAATGAAAAACGAGAATTCTTTTTTATATCTTTTAAATAAGAATAAAATGAAAATAAATATCGAATATTCTTTTTGTTTTTTTTAAATAAGAAGGAAAATAAAAGTAAAAACGAAAAGTGTTTTTGTTTTTTTTTAATAAAAAGGAAATCAAAATAAATAACGAAAATTCTTTTTGTTTTTTTTTAAATAGGAAAAAAATGAAAATAAAAAACGAAAATTTTATTTGTGTTTTTTTAAATAAATAGGAAAATGAATATAAAAAAACGAAAAAGTTTTGTTTTTTTCAAATAAAAAGAAAATAAAAATATATGACAAAAATTCTTTTTGCTTGTTTTTAAATAGGAAGTAAATGAAAATAAAAAACGAAAATTGTTTTTGTTTTTTTAAAATAAGAAGGAAAATGAATAAATAAATAAAAAGGGAATAAAAATAATTAACAAAAATTCTTTTTGTTTTTTCTTTTCGATTTTTTGTTTTTATAAAATATTTAAAAACAGATATGGCGAAAATCTAAATTTATTATATACTGGCACACATTCATTAACACTTCAAATTTATACAAATGATATTTCTGAGGATTTTAAATCGTTTCCAGATATTTTTATNGTAGCGCCACATCACTAGCGGACATTTGAATTTGCCAACTAGGACGGTCGGTTAACCGAGGTGTCTGTTAATCGGAGGTGGGATAATCGAGGCTCTACTGTATACAAGTCGAGCAACAGAAAAAAAACTTTTGTCTGAATTTCGGGTAAACCAGAATAAAAGTTGGCAGATGTCAAAAATTAATAATCAAATCAAGTTTTTGTGGTGATTTTAGAAAATTCGTAAAACTCAGTATTTGTAAACCGCTACTTTAAATTTTGCTTAACGAAAATTATATTTTACTTATTTTAAGAGAGTTAAATTTTTTTTATAATATTATTAATTCAATTAAGAAATAAAACGTAAAAGTGAGGCAAATTACTAGGGACAAACAAACACAGAGTAAATACAGTAATACTACAATCGCGACTTACTTCGATCTCGATTTACCTACAATCTAAATTGTAACTGTCAAGCTCTTCGCACAGCAGTTCGCTTGAGAAAAACCCGGTTATTAAACGCGATGATAAAACTGAGATAACTAGGCAGTATATCACAGACATCAACAAACAAAATGAAAGTTTTTGTTAAAAATAAACACTTTTTTTTGCCATATATTCAATAATAGACAGTTGTCATTTTTATTTCTCTTTTGACAGCCTGACATCTTGTATTTTCCCATGTGTGTGGGATTGAAAGGAATTTTTTATGACTAGATCTAGTTTTAAAAACTCTCTTGAGTCGGTCGCGATTGAACCTTGTTTCAGTGGAGAGAAGTTGCACCACGGCATAGTCCCAGCTCATGATAACAGTCCAGATTAAAATATTCAGTACAAATGGGGTATAACAATGTAAGATGCGGCCTTACCAGGAAACCAGTTATAGTTATAATATACAGTTTTTTTTATAATCAAGAAAGTAAAGCTAGTTAGAAGTGAAGGCTAAAATGATCTGTTTTCGCATTAATTGTTTTTATTAACTCGTCTGGACGTCAGGAGTAACAGCAGAATCACAGGTACTTCATATTCAATGACAGTACACTGATAGCAAGATAAAAAAATTCTTGTAGACGTAATTGTTATTCAGACGTTAATCCAAACCGACAGATGACGGAATGAATTGGGATTCACCATTATGGCATTATATTCTAAGTCAATTATTCACTAGTAGAATTATTGTGGTGTTAAAGTGAATAGAATTTTATGTAACTTTTTATTTTTGCACATTTATCGTAACCTTCATTACTCTTTACGCCAGTGTTTTTCAACCAGTGGGTCGCGACCCCTAGGTGGGTCGCAAAGCCATATATGGGGGTCGCGGGTAAAAGAAAAAGACAAGTGTTTTTAGGTCTTACACTACAATAAAAAACTACAATTTCAGTGAGAAGGCTGTGCCTGTTTATTTTACAGTACAATTAGTTTTTTGATAGATATTTAAATCTCAACAGAAAGAAAATTAAATACTGTAAAAGAAAATCACTGACATAGTTTTAATATGGCCGTGGGGGTCGCCAGAATTTTTTAACTTGTAAAGGGGTCGCGTATTCAAGAAGGTTGAAAAACACTGNTCTAATAAGAAGGAAATAAAAATAAATAACGAAAATTTTTTTTGTATTTTATATATTATGAACAAAAAGCAAAAAAGAACGAGAAACTTCTTTTTGTATTTTTTATAATTTAAACGAAAAGCAAAAAAGAAGGAAAAACTTCTTTTTGTATTTTTATAATTTGAAAAAAAGCAAAAAAACGAGTAACTTCTTTTTGTATTTTTTATAATTTGAACAAAAAAACAAAAAAAACGAGTAACTTCTTTTTGTATTTTTTATAATGTGAACATGTTGGTGAGTATCATAACGCTCTCCTAGGGACATTCCAGATGTGTCTACACTTTTGTTTATATAACTACATTCTTGTAATTCATACTTCATCCCTGTCATTCTTTTGGTATGTGTAGTATATACAGCTTGTCAGATTTTTGTCAGTCGTTTATGTTCGAAATGAACAGAATAACTTGACCTTTGTCACCATAAAAAATATTATTCGATTCAAACATTTATAAAATAAATTTGAAAATAATCACCTGAATACAGTAATACCCCGAATTTACGCGATAGGTGAGACCGAGCGGTAACCGCGTAAGTCGAATTCGCGTAAGTCGGGGTATAATTTTGCATATAAATACATACAAATAATTTTTAATTGGAGCCGGAGAATAAAGAAAACAATAATTTAGAAAAAAATGTTTAATAAAATTTTAGATAATACATATGTATAACAAATTAGCCCTATATTATTTTACAATTTTTCAACTTTACTTGATTATTACGCCATAATTTTAACATTGTTTCCACCTCAGTGATAATACTGTGACGTTTATGAATGATGCTTGAATTTAAAGATTGAGCATTTTTCACAGCTTCCAGAATTTTTTCTTTGCCTTTTATAATTGTTCTGACTGACAATTCCGGTAGATCAAACTTCTTTGCCAATTCACGAATTTTCATTTTTGTATCGAAGTCTTTAATAATGGGTACGTTCGTAAAGTCAAACGAGTTAAACGCGTTAGTAACGAATCGTTCGAAAAGTCTAACGAAATAGGAATAACGATGACTTCATTCTCGCTTAACTCGTTCGACTTTACGAACATACCCAATGTTAACTTTACATTCCAAAGATAAAGTTTTTCTTTTCTTGTTTGATGCAGAAGAATTAGTTCTACTTCGTTTGGATGACATAGTAGAGTCTCTCGAGTCTCCGTAGATATAACAAACACAGAAATAAATAACACAAAATAAATTGTAGCTATGTGTGGATTCCGCGCGACACATCCGAACATGTAAGCCGAACAATAGTGTGGGGGAGTGAGTAATCAAGGGTGGCGTGGTGCTCAAACAAAAGACGAATCGACGAGATTTGAAAATCACGTAAGTCGGGGTAGCGTAAGTCGGGGTAGCGTAAGTCGAGGTATTACTGTAATAACTGGAAATCCATCTTAAAATCGAATTTTCATAAAATATATAAAAATAATGAGAAGAAAAATGCAACTCCTCAATTCCCTCTGTAAAAGTATTTAATAAAGCAATATTAAATTAATTTTTAATTTCAAGACTGATTATTTAAATCTTAAATATTTCACATTTGTCTACATTTTATGTTTACTTAATAGATATTTTTTCCGCAAATAATAAAGCCATTTTACAGCAGAAAAACATACATTAATTTAATAAAATTGCTTTTTATATCATCTAAATTTTTAAGAGATTCGGCAGTGTTTAAAATATGATCGTATGAGTTTGAATATGTTTAAAAATGCAAACAAATCAAGCCTTTGTGGTGATTTTAGAAAATTCGTAAAACTCAGTATTTGTAAACTGCTGCTTTAAATTTTCCTTAATGCAAATTATATTATACTTTTGTTGAGAGAGTTAAATTTTTAAATATTATTATTAATTTAATTAAAAAATAAAACGTAAAAGTGAGGCAAATTACTAGGGACAAACAAACACAGAGTAAATACAGTAATACTACAATCGCGACTTACTTCGATCTCGATTTACCTACAATCTAAATTGTAACTGTCAAGCTCTTCGCACAGCAGTTCGCTTGAGAAAAACCCGGTTATTAAACGCGATGATAAAACTGAGATAACTAGGCAGTATATCACAGACATCAACAAACAAAATGAAAGTTTTTGTTAAAAATAAACACTTTTTTTGCCATATATTCAATAATAGACAGTTGTCATTTTTATTTCTCTTTTGACAGCCTGACATCTTGTATTTTCCCATGTGTGTGGGATTGAAAGGAATTTTTTATGACTAGATCTAGTTTTAAAAACTCTCTTGAGTCGGTCGCGATTGAACCTTGTTTCAGTGGAGAGAAGTTGCACCACGGCATAGTCCCCGCTCATGATAACAGTCCAGATTAAAATATTCAGTACAAATGGGGTATAACAATGTAAGATGCGGCCTTACCAGGAAACCAGTTATAGTTATAATATACAGTTTTTTTTATAATCAAGAAAGTAAAGCTAGTTAGAAGTGAAGGCTAAAATGATCTGTTTTCGCATTAATTGTTTTTATTAACTCGTCTGGACGTCAGGAGTAACAGCAGAATCACAGGTACTTCATATTCAATGACAGTACACTGATAGCAAGATAAAAAAATTCTTGTAGACGTAATTGTTATTCAGACGTTAATCCAAACCGACAGATGACGGAATGAATTGGGATTCACCATTATGGCATTATATTCTAAGTCAATTATTCACTAGTAGAATTATTGTGGTGTTAAAGTGAATAGAATTTTATGTAACTTTTTATTTTTGCACATTTATCGTAACCTTCATTACTCTTTACGCCAGTGTTTTTCAACCAGTGGGTCGCGACCCCTAGGTGGGTCGCAAAGCCATATATGGGGGTCGCGGGTAAAAGAAAAAGACAAGTGTTTTTAGGTCTTACACTACAATAAAAAACTACAATTTCAGTGAGAAGGCTGTGCCTGTTTATTTTACAGTACAATTAGTTTTTTGATAGATATTTAAATCTCAACAGAAAGAAAATTAAATACTGTAAAAGAAAATCACTGACATAGTTTTAATATGGCCGTGGGGGTCGCCAGAATTTTTTAACTTGTAAAGGGGTCGCGTATTCAAGAAGGTTGAAAAACACTGCTTTACGCTAATTAATATAAACATTCTAAATCTTACATTAATTAACTTTTATTAAATAAGAGTCATGTTATAATTAAAATTTACGTAATCTTTTACGTACCTTTTTCATTATTGAGCATTTATTTTCTTTTCCAGCACGAAAAAAATGACGGATGGACATTTGCAAAATATATAGAGAAAGACATCCGAACACTTTGTTGTTTTCTGCAATGAATATAAACATATCAGTAAACTAGCATATGAGAACAACAAAGATTTAAGATTATTACATTATTTCGTACTTTTAACTCTTCTATTATATTATATCATAGTATTTGATTTATAATGTTCTACATCTACATCTATTGTTCTATTATCATGGTTCTACATCTGAAATTAGTACAGTAGACCCCCTATAAGACGGGTTCCTATAATTACGATTCCTATAAGTCGGCGAAAAAATTGCGATGGTATCCGTAAAAAACGATAAAAACTCCTATAATTACGTAAAACGTCATCGGGTAGCCGAACTTCTTTCCGCCGTCCAGCACCACGTTACGGAGAGATTACTATCGTCTGTACAGTATTATATATAAATTATATATAAATTAGGTACTGTAAATATAATTTAAAACACCTTTAGTTCTTCGCCCGAGCTAACTCGGTCATGTTACATAGCCTTACATAAAACTAGGTCCTTTCGGCCTCCCAAAAAAATGTTTGTTTTCTTTTGAATTTTTGGAATGTTTTTTACGTCTCCAAATTTTTTCAAAAATTTTTACCCTCGCAAAAAATTTTATCGCGATTTTAATTAGCCTTTGATAAGGCTCGATTGAGGATTAATTGTTTTTTAATGGGAGTTTTTTTATCAAATTTATTTCATGGTTCCTAAGTTGTAGCGCACGGATTTTCCTTCGGTAAAGTTATTTAAAGCTGTTTTTTGATGTCAAAAACCACCTTCAATAGTTTTTTAATTTTTTTAATTAATAGATTTTATTATATACACGTTTAATTAAGTCGGAAGGTCGAAAATCGCAATTAAATTTTGAATTTTTTAAAAACATTTAAAAATATACGGCCAGATAGAACTCACCCTACTTTAAACTTTTGTCCTCCCGAGACTTCTATGAGAGTGTCCCGGAAAATCCAACTCCAGCTGGGTTCAAGGTCATCCAGCTGTGTAAACAATGACTCATCGGTGTCAAATTTCGCAGAAAGGCAAGACAAAGGAAAAGAAAGTTTGAAGCTTTTTCTTCAAAATTAACGCATTTCTTTTGTTTTTTTCAGTTTTAAGTATTTTTTATGTTTAATTACATTAATATAAAAAATTTCTGGGAACTTAAGGCGTTAATCACAGTAGAGCGTCGTTTATCCGAAAGCTGGTTATCCGAAACGTCCGTTATCCGAAAGCATTCCAGTTGGCAAATTTAAATTTTCGCTAGTGCTGTGGCGCTGCAATCTTCGGCTATTTCTCGGGCTACTCAAATATTTTATGTTTTTGATACTAAATTAACATCTGAAATATAATTTTTTATTGTTTTTATAAATAAAAATAAATTTATTTTGT
>NW_019386067.1:50504-69821 GCF_000671375.1 Centruroides sculpturatus
TATCGTTAAAAATTATTTTTTTATTTTGTACAAACAAAATAAATATATTGAAAAATATAAAAACAATAAAAAATTATACTTCAGATGTTAATTTAGTATCAAAAACGTAAAATATTTGAGTAGCCCAAGACAGCCAAAGATTGAAGCTCCACAGCACTGGCAAAAATTTAAATTTGCTGACTGGAAATCTTTCGGATGATTGACTTTCGGAAAATTGACGCTCTACTGTATTTATATTATATAACATGATAAATTATACACATTACAAAAATATTTATTACATAGATATAAATTTTATAAAGTATAATGTATTGTTGAAGCGAGTAAAATTTTCAATGAATTAATTAAAAATTTATTAAATAAAAAAATTATTTTATAAAATTTACAAATGATCTAAGACCAAAAGTTTTTGCTTTTCTTATTTTAAAAGTAATTATTGTGAATTACAGAATGATTTTGCTAGTAAGCATTTTTCGTGCCTTCTACAAATTTTAAATTTTAAGGAGAGATAATGGTGTTAGTTCTTATAACTTTGTTCTTACAATTATCGTAATCTTAATCAAACACTTTATCGTTTTTTAATACTTTTAATTTTTCTGTCAATATATATGCACAATATTGATAATTCAAAATAAAGTAAAATTGACAGAATTAAAATATAAGTAATAATAAAATGAATAAAATCTATAAAATATGGTACTATCTTATAAATTTTAGTTTGCTTATTTTTCATTTTTTGCGTTATTGTACTATGTAGAAGCTTTATAAAAAGTTCTTTATAAAAAAATCATAGTGAATTTCCGAACTTAAATAAGCGAATTTTCGTCTAATCCAGAAATTCGAATGCTTTTGTATTTTGGATATATCAAGCACTATGCTGTTAAGTTTGATATATTATAAACACTGCAATGCAATTATCTAAATATATAAAATTACTTGACTGACTGATTGATTCATCATCGCCTAGAGCAAACAGCTAAACCTAAATAATAATAATATTAATGGAGGAGAAAGGGCTATCTGCTTTTGCAAACTTAGCCCACTACGAAGAGAAAGGAGTGAAGAAAAGGTTGAAGGAAGGGTTCTGAAGGGAGAAGTATAAAAGAAAAGGGAAAAAGTAACGCTGAAAAAAGTTATTTGGACCTCAGAGCGCTGCATCTTAAGTTATTAATAACCAAAATTACAAATGTTGACAAGACCGTTATACAGTATTAACAATTACGAGAAATGGTCCGGTTACAGTAAAATGCAAAACCCATTACATATGGGTAGGTATAAACTAACCTTGAACACTGCAATGTTACAATAACATTAAGAACTGATTACAATTTTAACACGCAGAGAGAATGTAAATATCAGCTTACTATGATATAATAATACAGATTACATGATACGTGAGAACCCGATACATATAAATGGGAATTTTTTTAAATCTAGAATCTAAAACTAAACGAATACTAGACAACTAAACTATGTACAGAAGAATTCTACACGGCCGATCAATCAGTGGCTGATAACATCAGTTTTCCGATTTTTACTGTTTTCCTGCTCATCTTGTCTGTTCTTGTTTTCATTCTCAAGAATTTTTTCTTTCCTGTAGAAGTCTGGCAGAAGAGTCCTGGTGCTTTCAATAAACCTTTCAAAACACTTCCAGAGATTTTTCTTATCAAAAATGTTTTATAGTGTCAGTGGCAATTATGACCTTCTTGAAGGCATTTCCTATAGAATGGAATGCGTTGATCCTCATATCGTTCACAGTGGAATATAAAATGAATGGCATCTCATACACTATTATTGTCGCACCGGCATTTATCAGTGTTTCTCTTAAAGCGGTAGAGGTAGGCCATAAAATTGCCGTGCCACGTTAAACATTGGGTGATTTCGGATCTACGTTTGTAGTAATTGGTCTTGATGCGATTAGTAATAGAGGGAATAACTGGTGGCAAAGTCTCCCCGTTGTAGAATTATTCCAATTTTCCTGCCATCCAAGTAGTGCCCATTCGTTTAAGAAATTTTTCAGTGTTGATTTTGGTAACCTCAGTGGCGTAGCGTGGGTGTCAGCCGCCCGGGGCGGAGGAAAATTCTCCCCTTATTTAGCTATCTCAATTTAAAAGACTAAAATTCAGTTTCGTCACAGAATAAGTAATGAAAAATTCCGTGCTAGTGTTGCTACCTTTTTAAAATCGCTGACCCGGACGGCAGGTGAGGTTAGTTCGAACAGAAGTTTCTGACGGAATGTCATTTTGCAATGCGAAGAATAATGTGCAGTGCATGCTGATTCTAAATCAGTTATATACGAATAAATCGTAGAAGCAAATAAAAAAAAGGTCAACAGGTTGCGCAAGATATCCCCGGACGGCGAGTCGATTCCCTGACTGTCCGGATAGTAACACTATTCCGTGCTCATTTCAATCGGTCCGAATCGTAGGTGGACGAAGATATGAAATAAAATGGTTCAAATTCTCACAAGATATTATTATTTATTGTGAAATTTTGCCGCCCCCTAAAAATGCCGCGTGGGGCGGGCCGCTCCTGCCGCCCCCACTACGCTACGCTACTGGGTAACTTGGTATATGTATCCTGCGTCTTGAGAGTACCATCCATTTTGGCAAAAGAATCGGCCAGTTCGTTTCCTTTATGTTCTTTATGAGCTGGTATAGAACTGAATTCAATATTGCGGGTAGTACTGAGATGTTGTGCTACTTTAATAAATTCTTTGCTCAGTAGCGTGATATTTTCAGTTTTTGCGAAGACATGAAGAACCACCTTATTGTCAATAAGAAATTTTATGTTACCTTTGTATTTATTTATTTATTTATTTATTTATTTATTTATCTTTTATTTGGGTGATTGCTTTGTACGTGGCCCATAGTTCAGCTTGTGTAATGCTACAATGTTTAGCAAATTTTAATCTGGCCTGATATATTGTCTTATTGTTGTTGTTTTGAATGCACACACCAGCTCCCACTCCGCACTCTTGCTTAGAACCATCTGTGTACACTATCCACTGAAAGTATCTGTTTGTTTCGGGATCATAATCGAAACTTATTTCGTAGCCGTGCATGTCTGCTGGGTATAGTTGGAGGCATATATCATTACTAGTTCTATCAATTTTATACTTTTTTAATAATATCAGGTATATTCCAGTAGCTGTTTGGAATAATTTTATTTTTAATACGTTTTTCAATATCCTCCTGTGTGTAACTGTGCAGCCAAATATTAGTGCAGAGCCAATTCCAAACTGTTTTTCTTGCCGTGATATGTATTGGCATTAGTCCAGCCAGTACCAGTATTGAATCTGTCGGAGCTGTTCGATAAGCACGAGTAATCCTTATTGCTGCTCTTCTCTGTATCGACAGTAATTTTTTGCAAAACTGTGTGTTGTTAAGTGCGTCTTGCCATACAGGGATAGCGTACAAAATAGCTGGCTCAATTACCATCTTATAAATTAATTTGCTGTTTGTAAAGTTTAATCCCCAGTGTTTTCCAATAATCCAATTGAGGAGGTGAGCTCTTTGACTCGTTTTCTTGCTAATTTCATTCACATGATGGTGCCAACTGAGCTTTGGGTCAAAGAATATTCCAAGGTATTCCAGCTGAACCTAAAGAGGTGAAATTTTGTACACAGTTAGGTACGTCATGAAAACTAACATTAAGAAGGGATTTTTCGAAATTCCCCAGCGGGAGGAGAGGTAGGGCATTAAGGCTTAACCTGAAGAACGGTGTCTACTGTACTATTTTAGATGCGATTTTTTGTTTTCAAGTACGATTAGTCTTCATTAAGTACTTAGGTGTATTAAATTGATAACATTTCAGACATTCAGTTATAAATATTTTTATGTATTTCGATTTTTTAACTAAATGTTCGAACAGTTTTAAAATCGAATTTGTTCGAACATTTTTAAAACTTCATATTGGTTCGATTATAGAATGATTGTAAACGTTCCAGAAAATTGATCAAATTGAAAATAGTTCCTTTGATTCTGAGCAACTCTCACCGTTCTCGGCGGTAGGTGTTAAATAACAATTACTATAGTTGTTGAAATACTGAATATAAATCGGGTTTGCTTGCAATATCTGCGCAAGCAAAGTCGTGAGTAACAGCTAGTTGTACAGTACAGAGAGATAAATTCATTTACTCAAAATCGGTCTAGTGTTGCTTATATGATATTGACAAAAATAAGAGTTATATTCTACATCTTGTATATTCATTGAGAAAATAAATCTAGAACACTTCAATTTATTTTAAATACTGAGAAGTTATTTGTTTAACGATAATTTCCAAGATAAATATAATTGTTGAAATTGTATGTCCAACTATTAGTATTCCGAATGATCCAAACAAATCATTTAATGTTAAAGGATGAAAATTATCAGGTTCTACGAACAACGACTGTCTTTCATTGCTGTGACGAAGTATCTCATCAGAAACAAATTTTTCTTGTAATCCTGCTTCAAGGCATCTTCTCAAACTGAAATTAAAGAAAACGCATAGAAACAATTTTATGTATTAATTTTAAAATAATGAAATAAATTTAATAAAACAATATTTCACGAAACAAATTTTTATTCATGTAAAATAAATTTTTATGTATTTTGTTCATAAAATTATTTTTTAGGTGGTTTTATATACTCACATTTGATCAAATTGTGTTTTTAAGGGGAAATTTTTTCTTAGTCCAAATGACAAAGATTGCATAAACAGATTATCTGTAGAACACAGATAATTTTTCTCTCCTATTATCTTAACATTAAATAATACAGTGTTGCTGTAATTTATAATTGCAAACATCCTTTCAAAGTAATGACGTTTTTCTATATGCACCAATTTTCCTTCGGCAAGAAATTTTTTCATAGTAGCAGTTAATTCTGTTTCTCCTTTCTGTTATAAATAAAATTAATTCATTAAATACATTAATTTTAACAAATTCACATAAGACATATTATTATGCAATTATTTGCACTGTATTACACACGAAAGAGAATGATTTTTAACTAAAAAATCAATATTTAACGATAAATAAAAATCCACATAATACAAATTAACATGTAAACAGGGTTCATTTGTTTATTTAATCATTGGAATAATATAAAATGTTTGACACTAACTTTAGATTCCACATTCCAGGACCCAACCTGATGATTGTGTTAAAAAAGTTTCAAAATTAAATGAATTGCATATATTAATATAACCAAAAAAATTCAATTAGTTTTATGTATCAGTTTAAAGGTAAACGCTAAATAATAAAGCCAAATATAGAGAAATATACTAAACTGAACTATGAGTCGCCACGGACCTAATAGCCTATGATTACCAAATATACAGTTTTAAAATTTAAACGATAAACAACAAACTTTTTAACATTTATAATTAATATAATAAAATAATTTTCTCGTCGGTTGTTATAGAGAAATAAAGGAACTTGCCTACAATAAACGAGAGAAAATATTTGGCTTCATACAGACTCTTAGTTGGTTTTTTTATCGAAGCGCAGAAATATCTTATCTCACCTTATATAAGGGTACCAGATTTTTTGTTGACTGGGTTTCAATTATTTTCGCAAGATACGAAGTTTCTTAAATAAAAATTACTCATTTTTTCGGAACCTCAGGCATGTCCAAATAAGCCTACCATCATTTAGGTAGTGTTCGACAAAGTACAAGAATATTGTTATAAAAACTGTTTCGTGACGATTAATATTAAAATTGTTTAATACAATATAAAATCTTGTTATTGTTTGAAGTCACCAGAGTAGATTTTTAAAATAAAATTTCTATAGCTCTGATTGAATACAACGCATCGTCCATTCAAGATTTGTTGAACTGTACTATACTACTTTTCTCCCTACTTCCCTCCTTCCATACTTTACCTCGAATACTGTAGTTAAATTACCTTTAATTTAATTTCTATAAAAGGATTTGATTAGAGATGTGAGAAGAGTTATTTAAATTGTACGTAAGTTATCACTATTGTTTGTTATCGTATAAAGTTATTGCTCTTAAAATAACTTATAGTGTAACAAGTTACTGTAATTTAGTCATACACAACCGTAGAAAATATTTAAACTGTAGACATGGAATTCTTGTCTTCGTGTATTGTAGATATTAGCTGCATAATTTTTCTGTTGCAATTTGAAGAAAATAGACTATAAATTTACACTGTCAACCGTCTATCTGTCTTTTCTTAATCTAGAGTTTGGAGTTAGATAGATGAAAGCCGAAACAAGAAATATAAATCGTAGGGGCAGTCCGTAAGTCACATTATTTCAATTCAAAAATGTCCCCTGAAAGGAGTTAGATAGATGATCATCATGAATGTGTTAGTACCCGAAAAAGTATGATGTACAGTGGACAGGGCAAAACTACTAATTTGAGGTAGAGAGCATATATTTTAAATTAAATAAGTTTAAAAAATATGATAAAAAATTGAGAGTTGGTAAATATAGATATTTTCCAGTCTGTTCATTTATTAGGGCAAAGAGTGTGGCTATATCCATTTTCCTACAATAAATGTTACTTTTTGTAATCCATTCGTACTTTCTTCGCTTTCGTGAAATATGGGAAAAAGAATTAATGATTACAGAATTAGAGTTATTAGCTAATATTATATCTCAAACGTCAAATACCTTAACTGCCACTCCTATTACTGATTTCATATGAGTACTCAATGTATAATGTCCGTTCTTTACAGCCTGAAATAAGTGGGGAAATGTTCTCGGTACATCTTCTAAACCAGGAAATGATAGAAATGACATCAAACATCCACTATAGCTATATACCAGAGTAGATACAGAAAGAATCCACATGATTACAAGTAGTTTGCGACTCTTTCCAGCAGGATGAAAAATATTATTTCCTAAATAAATAATATATTTTATAATTATTGACATACTCACTCATGTTTAATATTGTTTAAGTGTTCTCTATTGTATAGTTTTATTAATAATAAAAGTTAATACCTCTTAAAAATCTTAAATTAATATTAAATGACTTAAACGTATTCTTGCACATGAATCTGAATTCCCTAACCTAAAACTTTTCATATTCATGTCCATTCAACTGAATAGTAAATTTTATCGATGTTATGTGAATGCTAATATTAAATACGAAAAAATATTATATTTGAATAATAGCAAAAAACTTAAGTTTTCAGTAATCAAAAGCTTTTTAAGGAAAGGATGTAAAAGTAATAAATACCGTAAACGGTAGTAGCCAGGTACTGTATTTATTTGTATATTTAGGAAACAAACTTCAATTGAAAATAAAATATGGAAAACATACATTATACAGAATGCGTATTTTTTAATTATAGTATGATATTGGCAATCCAATTGTTAGCTAGTTTGACACGTCTAGTAATTCGACAGTAGTAGAATTTCTGGTATTACCTATATTGATGCGAAGTCGTCGACAAGCTTTTTACTTGTTCAAAAGACAGTGTCTGCTAGTTTTGAAAACATTTCCAATAAATGTGGAATGATATGGAGCTGAATACGAAGGGGACACGATATGAAACATTATTACACTCATCACCTTAGGCTGCTCAAAAAAGTACAGTATTTTATACTCTTATTTAAAAAATACTGTATAATAGAAAACTCATTTTCCCGAAATTCTCCATTAAATTTAGTGGAAATCAACGTAAATTACTGGTAGATATAAAGTAACACCTTTTACAGAAAAAGATACATTGCCTTTTCAAAGTTAATTTCTTTTATACTTTTATATAACGAACTAACTAGATAAAAATACTACGAATAAAACACACCTTTAATAATCGGGCTAATAAAAATTAATAAATTAAAATCGTTAAGAAACGATCGAAAACGTTTTTAATTTATTAATTTTTATTAGCTGGATTATTAAAGGTGTATTTTATTCGTAATCTATATCTATATCTATATCTATACTAGTATTATAAAGAGGTAATGTTTGTAAGTATGTATGTATGTAAGTTTGTTTGCAGCAGGTAATCTCCGAAACTACTCATCCGATTTCAAAAATTATTTCACCAATATTTAGAATGGAACCTCGGGGTGGACATAGGCTGTATATTATTCCGTTACACATTCATATAAATTAAAATATATAATCTAGGTTAAGGCTTTTATGTCCAATAGATGGCGCTAAGAGTACGACACTCTAAGTTCGCTTTTCTGTGAGGCATTATGCTTATCTGTGAAAATGAACTAAAGCAGATGATCTTCTATCTATTTATATAAATAAAAATGTAATGTTCATTTGTTCCTACCGATTCCTTTGAAATTTTGACACAACGCTGCATTCGAATACGCACGTGTTTTTATTTAATATACGTGTCGAAATTCTCCCCACTGAAGGGAAATGGTTAAGATTAAGGCTTACTGTAAAGAACTCTGCTTCTATTTATACTATTTTAGATGCNTTTTAATTATAGTATAATATTCGCAATCCAATTGTTAGCAGGTTTTACACTTCTAGTAATTCGACACTAGTAGAATTTCTGGTATTACCTATATTGATGCGAAGTCGTCGACAAGCTTTTTACTTGTTCAAAGGAGTGTTTACTAAATTTGAAATCCTTTCCAATAAATGTGGAATGATATGGACCTGAATACGAAGGAAACACGATATGAAAAATTGTTACAATCATCACCTTAGGCTGATCAAAAAAGTAAGGTATCTTATATTTTTATTTAAAAAATACTGTGTAAGAGAAAAATCATTTTCCCAAAATTCTCTATTAAATTTAGTGGAAATCAACCTAGTTAGCATTACCATTACTTGTGGTATTATATTTCCTATTACTGATATATATAAAGTAACATCTTTTACAGAAAAAGATATCATTTCCTTTTTAAAGTGAATTTCTTTTATACTTACATAACGAACTAATTGGATAAAAATACTACGAATAAAACACACGTTTAATAATCCATCTAATAAAAATTAATCAAAATAATATGCAGAAGAAATATGCAGTTTAAAGTAGTAGCGGCGAGTATCACGCGGATGAAACCGGTATGATAACAAAATAAAATATAACAATTGAATTTATTAATAATGGATACAAACGAGTATGAGCAAAGGAAATACTCACCGCAGAGGAAATATGCAGTTTAAAGTAGTAGCCGCGAGTATCATTTAGATGAAACCGGTATGATAAAATAAAATACAGTATAACAATTCAATGCAATAACACTGTGAAAAAATACTTAACGTGTAAATAAATTATTTGAAAATGTAACATATTTTAAAACATGTTACAGAAATGGTGTCCTGTTTTAAATGTTATTTGCAAGTATAAACGTGTGAGGTAGCAGGAATTCCTGTATTTGAAGTAGACTTTAATATTAATATTGTTGAGTTATGTAACAATTGTTGTTCTTAGCTACCTGAGAAAGTTTCCCGTTACATTTTCTCGAAGACAACATGACGCTTTCTCGTGAACTATTAACCTCTGGATGGCCGATATCGTCCGTGAGTATCGCCAAAGACCGCCGAAAAAAGTCAGTCGCCGTTTTAGGTCTTCCTGTGGGAAGACCTAAAACGTCGTCGTCTGTCTTTCTGCCAAAGGAAACCCGCACCGATTACTCCCGGAATATCATTGACCAGCCTATTTGGATACCTTCCCTTGTGATATCATTGTGCTAGTGGATATTTTATTGGAACTAATTACCAAAGAAACTGTTATATCAAACAACAAGAGCTCCATCGGAGATCACCTTTTATCACCAGGTATTTATGCAACTCGCACTCGTTATGTGAACTCTCTCTCTCCGCGACCAAACCTTAGAACCTCTATATCCTTCCCATTTATTTTTGATTAAATCCTGGTTAATTATTAAGTGTAGTTCGAGTCTCTTCCACATGTTGTCTCTCGATCGGCTGACATTACGAATCCGTTTGTCCACTTACGCTCGCCTGACATGGTAATTGCCGTCTCGGCTTCCGTGTTCTAATAAACACGGTGGTGTCAATCCTGACACGGCACTAAAGAGCTGCCGACCCGAAAGGTCACAAACGTATTACTTACAAACCATTTTTTAAATCAATACTATTAATTTTTAGAATGATGTTTAGTTGGTTTTACGTTTTATTCGTAAACCATTAAGTGTAACTAATAAAAAAATTAATACGAATTTCTATACACTTCGCAGATTTAAATTCTTTGTTTGTATGGAATCTCGAAAAACGGAAAGCATTCTAAAGCAGTTCATTTACTCTACTTCAGTAACGTCTTTGTTTCTGCTATCTTTTCACGGCAGAAAAAGAGCTTAACCGTTAACCTACGTGCCTGAGAACGTAAACAAATAATTATTTATAAAAAGCGTTACTTTTTTTTTTAAATTCTGTTTAGTTTGTAAACACGGATAATCGTTTCGAGGTGATTGTTATCCCAAATAAACTTATAAATTGAAGGAATAAGAAATGCCTATTTTAATTAAATATTGTTTTAAAATATAAGTACTAATTAATCTTCTTAATAGCTATTTAGAATTTGCTATAAATTTGAAGGACTTATCAGATCACAGTTTTCTTTCTAATTTGTAAGAGAAATTTTTATTTTAAGAGAGATATAAAACCAACTGATGGCCCGAATTGTAAGATAACTCGTGGGAAGATGGTTACAGAAGTAAGATGGTTACGACCTCAATGTTCATGAGATTTTCGACATATGTCTCTACAGCTTCATTTACAACACTACGCGCATCAATGCCTTCCTGCATTTTAACCTGCAGCATTTTTTCTAGAAATATTAATACTTTTCAATGTATAACGATTTAAAAATTTATACGCATGAAATTAGCATTTGAAATTATTACATGCTTGTCCTAGAATGGTATTTAGCTGCGAAAACCTAAGGTAATCGATATTTTTTTCAATAATGAAAATAGAACAACTTGTTAAATGTATCTTGTATCTGTAAGTGATACAACAAGGCAGCCACGCTCAATTCCGAATCAGGTAATTAATATTAATATCATAATCCCAATCTTACCCGTGTCCCTGTTATCTAGTGAAAGTCTGATTTTGCCGTGAAATAAATTTGATATAAAAACTTGTGCATTTGTATAACTATAAACTGCATAACCAATCATCTTTCTGATGCAGAAATAATATTTCTACTATGGCATAATATGGAGAACTGCTAGGAGAAACCTAAAAAGCTTGATTCTAAGACAGCAATACTGTTGTCGCGTGAGGCCGATTCTTGTCTCGTGTGATGATTAATTAATTTTCGTAAGTCTCACCTGACCGTCTTGTTCGTACGCCAGGTTCCCGTCACCAAGAGAAGTTCACTAAGTCTGTCTTTAGATTTTACTCACAGAAAAACCAATAAATCGACTATATACAATAATTCGATAGGAACAGCATTCCGCTATGTTCTCGCACCTTTTTGGAACTTAACACCACCGTTCTGGTGTTGCCAACTCGCTACAATATTAATATTAAACATTAAATATTAACAAAAAAAACATAAAAAAACGCCCGCCATCTAGCGGGATGAACGGGTCAACTGTAAATGGGTTCGAGAAATGCATAATTATGCATTCAAGAGGATTGCCTGTAGACATCGGAAACTTTCGATTCTAATATCTCGTCTTTGTCAGTCATCGATGAACCAATATCCTTCAGAATATCGAGTTTTCTTCCACCGACCAGTCACTTGGACCATCACAACTTGATCTGCATTTCCTTTTCCCACTACACAAGTATTATCAGCAAATTCATCAGAGAGTCAACTTCGGCATGTTTCGAAGAATTGCGCCAAATTCCACGCATTAGTACTGGACGCAAACCATATCCAAGAAAACAATATGCAGAAGAACTAGTTCTTTCGGAGATTAGAAGCCGAAAACAACCAAAAAATTGAGGAAGAAAGAAAGCTAGCCCTCATAACTTTTCTCGGAAAAGAACAAAGAAACGAATCCGTCAAAGGGAGTGGAGTAGTGAAGATACACCAGTCTCTTTCAACAATGCTGATTACTGTTGCGTTTGTGGCAAGTCCTGCGACTGAATAGAATGTGTTAGGTGCAGAAGGTAAATGCATGAGATCTATACTAAGCGCACAACTTTCTGCTTCAAGTGCGACGAGATTGAACCTAAAGATGACAGCACACAAATATAGAGAATCCAGATGAGTCTTCCGAGTTGTAGAATAATTAGTTAATTTTCTTGTTTGTGTTTGATATAAATAAGTTATATATTTATTGTCACTTAATGTACAGTACCTTTACATTAAAAAGCTCTATATAATCATTTATCTCCTTGAGGTTTTCTTAGATCGATCTTTCTCCATATTTTGAGAAAACATGGTAATTCGTGTATCAGTATTTGTAATTTTCTTCCAGTAGATTAATGTAATAGATGAAAATGGTTTGTAAAATATGGTCACATGGTTTGTAAAATATAAATCTGAAAAAGATAGTCTTATGCAAACAAAAATATTACCAACTTCTCCCGAGTTACTATACAGGAAAAGGTGGTACAGTATTATGGAACACTGCGAGTATTATGGAGCCACTCCATTTCGAACTGATAATAAAGGCGAACTGTAGCGGATTTTGGCTGAACTGAACTAGGCAGACATCCATAGCATGGGGAAAACCCGTTTCACTTCAATTAAACAGTTGTCCGAAGTGAATCAGCAAATTTGTATCTTTCAAAATTCGAAAGTTTTGAATGCTAAGTAAATTTAATTATTTTTAAAATATAAATCGTGTAGCTGTAGGCTCACTGGTGCATGTATTCCGTTCCAGAGACTTAGGAATACATATTAATCTGTGTGATTTTCACATTTTTTAAAATTTGGTCTTGACAGACATAAGTTAATTCAAGATGGGATTTCACTGGTGCTTTTAATATGGAACCCAACTCCTCCGAACTCTATTTGCAAGCAGACATTCGTCCGGAGCAATTTGTGAAAAAGACACTACGTAGAAAACCAATTCTTCTTGAGAATACCGAAAAAGAGCTGCTGGAATATATATTGTTGATGGGGATCATATTTTTCTATTATAAAAGCAGTTTTTCGATAAAATATATTGGAGATAATAATTTTGTAATTATTTAACTTTAACTTTCTTATTTCTTTTTGGATACATGAAAGCATTTTTTGAAAACATACAGAAAGGTTCCATATTACCACCCGATTTTCTCTAAGCATATTTCCTGACCTTTTGTACAAAAGCCTTCAAAAACCATACTTATAATTACACTAGCGAAAAATCCAATTAGGAACATTTAGTTTAATAGTTACCAGCACTTTTCGCACAAAAAAATGTGGGTATAGTTATGATACCTTGTTTACAATTCACTAAAATAAAAATAGGGTTCCGTAATACCACCTTCTCCTCTACATATTGATTTAATAAAATTTTTATTTAAATACCGTGAAGTGATAAGTTCTTTAAATTTATAGCAAACTAGCTTACCCATCGCGCATTGCTGCGATCTCAGAAGAAAGGAAATTCAAGCAAACTCGTTATGATAAAATTCAATTTACATGTTATCATTTTTATTGAAACTTATTATTATTATTTATTTTCATCGGGAAACATTTCAAAGTGTCGTTTCAATTTTATTTATTTATTGGAGTGCTTGTGGATACACGATATTTTTTGTTTTTCTGTGTGGTGCGTACACGAATAAATCAGAAGTTTTCGGACACGTGAGCTGGCCACATACAGTTGTCTATGCGAAAAGCACGGATTCTCCAAATTTAACCCACACACTTGCAGCGATTGTCAGAAGTGCTATAATCCCCATTTTTATATAGATTTTAAAAACCTTTATAATTTTAATTATTTCATTGCTCCTTCCTCTCTTCTTGGCATGTTGTGAAATTTCTGATAGTTAGGTAATAAACCGTTTTATTGTAATTTGTCTTTTTAAATTATTTTGAGTTCATATTAAAATTTGGAAAAGGGGGATCCCTAGATCAATAAAATAGGCGAATTTCCTCCTACAACTTCGGTTGTTGTTCGGGATACAATTAAGGTTTTAACAAAGTACGAGCGAATACGTAATTAGCAAAAAATAGTTGAAATAAAGTGACTAAAGAAAAATTATTACAAATATCGTAAATAACAGTTCACAAATGCATATATATAAATATTTTTTGCAGGGGAAAAATGGTCTTCACAATTTGAAATCCATCGATCTCACGATGAAATGCTCGTATACACTCTATCGTAGGATCGCGCCATCTATCCTAGGATAAATGTACTATGCCAGAAACGAAGTGTATTAAAAAACTACCCAAAGCGTCATGACAATCGTACTATGCCAGAAACCTTCGCGGGAGTATATTAAACAACTTCCGAAAGTTTCACGGCAATCGGATAAATGGTGTGGTAATGCATGAAGGACAGACAGACACACAAACACACACGCACACAAAAATACATACATTCATTTATATATATATAGATTCAAAATAGGTTTAATTAAAATATAGGACAAAAACTAATAATTATAATATAAGCACTAAGGTGAACTGTAAAAGGATTATGGCTGACAGGACTAAGACAGACAGCAAAGGTCAATTCTGAGAAAACGAGCAGAATACCTATATGAAAAGGCCCGATTATCACGAGATTGGTGAGGTGAAAATGGATAGATCCGATAAAAATAATCTATCCAAAAGTTAGAAAAACAATTAGCAAATGCAAGATGGTCCAAAAATCTTTTGATGGTAGGACCGTGTATTAGAAATATGTGAGAGGGAGGGAGAGAGGTGGCGCCAGAGTCGAACTCGTGTTTCTATACCGGCTTATCTCTGAAAATAAGCTTGCAAAACTAACGTAAGTAGAAAAAACGCTTCATAAATTTGTCGATAACCGTGGAATCGTTATTAAATGCAGTGACCAACTCTCCTCGGGAGCGACTCAAATTGACAAATCGTTCAAACAGATTTTGCAAAGTAATGACAACCGATTTGATCGAAATTTTGAGAATGAACAGCAGCAAGTAATAATTTTCAATGTAAATCCATCTCTGTAATCCAAAAAACACACTTTGGTAGACGTATCTGACTGCAGTATTACAAAGACGGATTTACATTGAAATATACCTTAGAGCAAGCCGATTATATATTAAGGAAGTAACAAAATAGTTGTCACGACAGAGGCATGATTTTGATATTCTATCTAGAACAAGCGACAAATGTCATCTTCATGTTAAATGTAAATGCTATTAAAAATTTTACAATTTGAAAATTTCAATAAATAGATATCAAAAGTAATCTATTATTTTAAAAAATATTATTTTTAGTATAAGTAATCTATTATTAATATGTTAAATGTTTATAGATATATTGCATTAATTTAACATAAATTTTAAACTATTCATTTTTAATATACATGAAAGACAATAAAAAGGTCTAACCTTTATTCGTAAACGAAGCAAATAGAGCCATCACGATGTCATATAAAGAAGTCTTTTTATCAGAATAGAACTTGGCACTCATTTTAAAAATTAAATAAAAAAATATCGTTCCAATAATAAAAGTAATGATTGTTGCAATCCACACCTGTATAAAATAATAAATTAAAAGTTGCATTTTACACTATTCTTTAAAGAAAAGAAAGAAAATGTTACAAGAATTGTAGAGTTGAATCAAATGTAACGATCACCAATTTTGTACATGAAACTCCGGGAATTCAAAGGAAAAATTAATTTATNTAAACGAACCAAATAGAGCCATCACGATGTCATATAAAGAAGTCTTTTTATCAGAATAAAACTTTGCACTCATGTTAAAAATTAAATAAAAAAATTGCATTAATTTAACATAAATTTTAAACTATTCATTTTTAATATACATGAAAGACAATAAAAAGGTCTAACCTTTATTCGTAAACGAAGCAAATAGAGCCATCACGATGTCATATAAAGAAGTCTTTTTATCAGAATACAACTTGGCACTCATTTTAAAAATTAAATAAAAAAATATCGTTCCAATAATAAAAGTAATGATTGTTGCAATCCACACCTGTATAAAATAATAAATTAAAAGTTGCATTTTACACTATTCTTTAAAGAAAAGAAAGAAAATGTTACAAGAATTGTAGAGTTGAATCAAATGTAACGATCACCAATTTTGTACATGAAACTCCGGGAATTCAAAGGAAAAATTAATTTATTAAAACTCTGTAAATATTTTTGTTGAAGTTCCAAAAGTGAGTTTTTGCAATATTTTATATCATTTTGACAATTCAAATACTTTAGCATGACCACTCCGTTCTGCCAGTACGCAAGCAATGGCGTTCAGCTTCTTGGACTACCCCATTACTACTAAAAGGTAATCTTATCAAACGAACTTTTACGAAATCAAACAAATGTATTTCAGAATACTAGATATGTACTGCAGAAGAATGACATAAATCTACAGCATTTATATCTCAATACATTGGGTGTTCGAACGTGCAAAATGACATTGGGTGTTATATTAAAGAATAATGACTTCTCTGCCATGTCTTGTCACGTAATGCATGAAAAAGTTGTTTTAAAATAGTACGGAAATAATCAGTTTTCATTTTTTTTAAGTTTAGAAAATGTTCCATTAGATATAAAATCGGTATTTCAGTAGACTGTTTTGATGATCACTAATATCTTTATTTTCGACTTTCAAGTATTCGATCCCTCTTCTGAAGGACCGTACATCAAGAATCTTATAAGCTGCTGAAGACGACTATGTGTTTCGTATATCGAGATATTCTTTTTAACCTTAAGAGATAGTGTACAGTAATGGAAAGAAGCATATGCCCGATAATATCCTGGGATACTTTGCAATATCAGTCTTATCCACAAAGTTATTAACGCTCTCAGAGAAATTAATTCACATAGTAAGAAAGAAAAGGTTAATGAAGATAAGTGTTTTGACCGATACGGTAAAAGCTGTTGGTTGCAAAATTATATGACTATAAACAGCAAAATTAGTGTTGGAGATGTTGATGTTATTGAAAAGGGAAAATGGCAAATTATAAAAAAAATTTGAGTTAGGTAAAGAGTTGGGATGGAAGGTGGCGAGATCGTGAATTATAGCAATTTTTTTTTTGTAGGAGTGTAAGACGTGAAATTAATAAAGCCAAAAGAATACATAGTTATGAAAGGAAATGTATGTGCTGTACATATGTATTATTTTACTTGGACGAACAGTGATTGTGTGACCAGTATGAGGATGACTCACAGTACGGTGTTTTAAGAATAAAGCAGGGGTGTCCAACCTTTTTGTTCCTCTGGGCCACATTGGAAGGAGTCATGGCGTTTTGGGCCACAAGTATATATAATATATTTGCGACCTAATCCTTAAATATATAAGTATATTTATTAAGTAACATGTCTAGATTATAGTAATAAGTATTAAAACTTTATTACGAAAAAGGATATTTTAAAAAATTACTTCTACAGACACTTTTAATTTTTACTTAGAAATAGATAAATTCATTTATTATAAAGGAGACAAACAAAAATTTTTTTGAAAAACACAAATATTTGTTTTATTTCGATCTCTAATTAATAAAAAAACGACGAAACACTATTTTAGAGTGCATTTTTATTCGACTAATATATTTATAAATAATATGTAGCCCAGTAAGTAATCAATGCGCCAAATGATAATTTTTACGCCAAACTAAAAAAGTGTAGCCAAATCTTGCAATGCTGGAAGGAATACTAAATAGTGTTGGAGTTGGAACTCAAAGGATTATAGACCCAAATTTGAGAAAAGAAGAGAAAGGCCTGTAGTAAGGAAGGTTGGAAAATTAAGGGTCAATATTTGCATAATAGAAGGTCTATTTAACCTTTCTCACTACTTTTTATCTTTTGGCNCAAACAAAAATTTTTTTGAAAAACACAAATATTTGTTTTATTTCGATCTCTAATTAATAAAAAAACGACGAAACACTATTTTAGAGTGCATTTTTATTCGACTAATATCTTTATAAATAATATGTAGCCCAGTAAGTAATCAATGCGCCAAATGATAATTTTTACGCCAAACTAAAAAACTGTAGCCAAATCTTGCAATGCTGGAAGGAATACTAAATAATGCTGGAGCTGGAACTCAAAGGATTATAGACCCAAATTTGAAAAAAGAAGAGAAAGGCGAAAAGATGAAAAGTAGTAAGGAAGGTTGGAAAATTAAGAGTCAATATTTGCATAACAGAAAATCTAATTAACTTTTCTCACTATTTTTTATCTTTTGGCTTCTCTCTTCTTTTCTCAATTTTAGGTCTATAATTTTTTGAGTCACAACTCCAACTTTATATAGCATTCCTTCGTCATTCACACATTTCCAAGTATTTGAAAATATTTCCTTTTCACTCAAAAATAAAATATATAAAAGTTTACGGCTTTGTGAAACTTCTTTTTTGAGTTTATGCCGTTGAAATAAAAAAATTAATAAAATAAACAATTTGTCGGTTTTGTTTACACGTTTATTGGGGCGCATTTGAACTTGCTTTGGGCCGCGGGTTGGACACCCCCGTTTTAATGGATAAAAACGATCAATGTTAGGAAGTGGAAAAGCTTCACTATCTTCTAAATGTTGCAATTCATTTTTAAGACGTGAATGAAGTAATCAAATATCCAAGAAGGATGTTCACTGTTTTGATGTTTAAGACATCCCATAGAATAGAGACGCCCAATAAAGTTAAAAAGTTTGCCAAAAGAGAAGTAAAGAATGTTTAAAGTAACTTAAAATATTTTCTCGTGTTACAGTAGAGCCTCGATTATCCAACTCAACTGGGGACTGGGGTTTGTCCGATAATTGAAAAGTCGGATAACCGAAAAGTATAAAAAAATTCATTATTAGTGTAGTATATTATTATATCCCATATAATTAGTATATTAGTATATCGCTATTAACCTAGTTCGCGTTGAATTTTCCTCCATTTTAAGCCTATCAATTTTTTTTTTTTTTAAATAATAATCGTCGCTATTGTATCGTTAAAAATTATTTTTAAATTATTTTATTGCTCACAAAACAAACGACCACTCATAATTAGAAAATTAAGTCTCGTTTAAATACTCGCTCCGTTTCATGGTCGAATGAGTGTTGCCAGCTAAAACACGTAAAAATATTAAAGTACCCAAGGCATAGTCAAATATTGTAGCGCCACATCACTAGCGGACATTTGAAGTTTGCCGACAAGGACGGTCGGTTAACCGAGGTTTCGGTTAATCGGGGGTCGGATAATCGAGGCTCTACTGTACTTGTAACTTGGAGATCATTTCTTTAGGGACAAATATTTATATTACAAATAATTGTATACTATAAATATAATATAGTATTTTCTTATAAATAATGATATTTTATATAATTATATA
>NW_019386067.1:73408-76245 GCF_000671375.1 Centruroides sculpturatus
AAATCTAGAAAAGCAAATATTTGAACTATTTTCCCAAATACCCATTCCACACACTCTCTTACTGAACTCATCCTGGAATTAAATACTTGTTGCTCGGGTGTTAAGCTAGCACCTGGGAATGGTGTAATGAGGTGTTGACGCAAAGGATAACCAGAATCTCCATATAAAACAAATTGGGTCCCGTTCTCAGAACAAGGAACCGCAGCCAAATGCTCTAACAAATTAGATTCTCCTAACATTCCATTGTCGTGACGTCTTCTTTCTATTGGTCCAAATAAATTAGCAATCATACCATCGGGTGTAACCACTGATTGAAATTTCAAACAATGTATACGTTTATGGCCACTGAATACCACCCTTTGATGTGTTGTTGGTCGACAAATAGGACGTGCCGTTCCATCTATGAACTTCCAACAATTTGTCAAAGGAGCACCTTTTGCTGTTATTACTTGGCTAAGTAAATTTAATTTTTATCTTGTTAGTTTTATCTTGTCGATATTCAATTACAACTTGGAATTGCTATTGTATATGATATTTTCTGTTTCATGCACAAATCGTGAAAGTTCATTTTTTGATCTCCCCAACAAAACAGAAATATCATAAAGTCTATTAGGATGAACTAATCTTCGTAATAAAATACATAATGTATCAATTCCGAGTGAACGTGATCCATTTTCACAAATGATTACAGATGGAAAGCGTAAAGCAGAATGCAGATGAAACAAATCGTCTCTTGAAAATCTGTTAAAATTAAAAATTTTATAAGTACAGTCGACCCCCTATAATTACGGTCCCTATAATTACGATTCCTATAAAACTACGAAAAAATATACGTATTTTGGAAATGTTGAGTCGGATTAGTGTAGAATCGATTAATTTTATGGAAGAAAACCTTTCAATCAGCCGTAGTCCGTAANCGTAACCTTAAAAGAACTATGTAAAAGTGATTTTTATACCTTTTAAAACTAACTTTGTATGTTTGTAAGTAAAGGAGAAACATGCTGTAACAATATAAAGGCCAAAAAATATCAATTTCAGAAATTTAAAAGTATTAAGATACTAATTCATTCTTGTATAGATTCAAAAAAGTGTTGCACGAGTATACGGATTCATTATAATGAAGTATTACTAAGAATATAGTGACGATCATCTGAAAGATTTTGATTAAATTATATAATTCATTCGACACTGCATATTACTTAATAAACAAAACTTACTCTAACACCTTGTAAACATTAGCGAGGCGTTTACATGGTGTTAGAGTAAGTTTTGTAAATTGTTTAATAAAAGACTTCACAACTCCGTCCTTCAGGTAATAGTAACAAACTTACATTTGTTATCGTTCTACTCCGCATCTACAACATAATTATTCAAAGATGTAGAAAAAGTTAAAATATAGTCTCACTAAATTAGATATCGTTTTACTTAGTACTCTGCCCTCAACGACTGTACATTACTTAATGTCCCGCGAATTTCTACTAGAAAAGATACAAACAGTATTTCAAAGTACAAAAAATTTTCCCTGGACTTTCCTTGTCTGGTGGATATGAAAAGTTTATTGGGAAAACATGAGCAGATCAGTTAGCAAATCTTGATATAGGACTTGATCGATCAACTGTCGCATTCATTATTCGACCAATGAATTTTGAATTACAACTAAAGCATAATCAGTCTTCACCTTTCAAATTCAATGAATTTTCTGTCCAATGTACAGTACGTAAAAGGTAAAAAACGAATTCAAATAGGAAATTTGTTCAACACTTCGAATATTATACTTTTTACATTCCCTTCAGTTACTACAAACTGATCGGAGAATTTTTTAAATTTCTTCTGAACGTAAAAGTGAACAATTCTATGATTAAAATAATGAACAAACAGAGATCTTCTTAAGATTTGATGTAGGTCTACCTTTAAAAACAGGAACTAATAACAGAGACTTAAATAATAAGTGACTTTTGTATCTATTAAGACCTACCTACAAATGAAACTCGATAATCAGTGAAAATTATTTGCTTTTGCAAATAAGTCCTAAATTAGAACGAAGAACGATTGAAATTGTTAGATGTTTCTATAGATTAAAAGCAATTACTTGGTTGCTAAAAACTTAAAATCTCAAAAATAAATTTTTAGTTTCATATATTGCTCGTAACATTAGCAATGCATTTTTTCCTTGTAATTATTTATCTTAAGTGTTGAGAGTAAGAGCAACAAGAATACTTATAATTTTCTGATGTAACTTATAAAACTGTTTTTGTCGGTTGTTTTTAGTTGTATGACAAAACAACAAGTTTTTATATTAAAAGCATTTAATCGCTTTACGAAAGTAGAAAATCTGTAGTCAGAACTTCACATATAACAAATTTACTTAAGTTCTCAACAGTTCTTTCTATAAAGATTCTGAACATCTGCATTTTAATAATGGTCATCCCGCATATATTGATTTGAATACTCGTTTATTACATAGTCGCGGTCGTAGCCGCAATACATTAATACCCGACAATTCTATTTTTTACATTAATTATATTTTTGTTGAGTAGAGTATTTGATGTCATTAATTTAACAATGAACTATGACAGAAATTTTTATGTTCTGTTTTTATAACAAGTTTTTATAAATTCATTGAAATAATAATATATGTTAACATTATTTATAAGGCTACTTTTCCTAATAGGCCAATCGTAACCTTCTTTGTTACAAACTAATTTTAACTCGTTTCTTACTTTTTCATATTGCATACAGTCAAATAAGATGTGTGTGGGTGTTTCACTTACCCCACAAATCTCGCAGTTTTCATCATCTCGATGATTAAATCTATAATGATATTTCGCAAAATCTCC
>NW_019386067.1:86122-93642 GCF_000671375.1 Centruroides sculpturatus
TTGCTTTTGTCACAGGTAGATCTTTAGTGATATGATATAATAAAATGGCTTCTTCATCTCTTTCATACTGATCCAACAATAGTAATACCTCATCACTAGACTACAAATATAATTTTAATTAAATGCTTAATGTGCGAAAAAAAGTGAACACAGCCTTTGAGTTTCTGTGGTCACTTCACATTACATTAAAAATAATTAAATAATTTTTGGATTAAAATCGTCTGTTTCTTTACAATGTTATTCATAAATGCTTAAATAATCGTTATTTTAATAAAATAAATCATAATTGTAACCCCAAACACAAAAAATGAAGACGTTTAAGCCGATCGTGTACTCACCTTGCTACACTCAGGGAACGCCATTATCGACGGTCCAGAACTGCCAGATGGCGGCGCTTAACCGTTTGCCGTACACGTTTTGGGCTAAATACGTGCGCCTCAACCTCTGTATTATGTTTTCTCTTTGTTTTGTTTAACCCCGAATTATAATGAATGTACAAAAACTTAATTTCCAATTTAATATTGCTGCTATTATACAAAAAAAAAAACATTAATACGCTCTTCATAATTTCCATTCTTCAAGACAACAATTTCTTCTTCGATATTGGTTTTCAATTTTTTAATATTTATTAATTTTTTTTCTAATCATTCATGTATAAAACGTGTCAAACATTTCCATAATCAACAGCAAATAGATGGACATTAAAACCTGTCACTCTGTGTCATTTATTCTTACATTATAAAAATGCATTTTACATTTTCGACAGACTTCAAACAAGAAACGTATCATACGCGGTGTTATCTTACGAATATCAAAAACCGATTTTAGTTTTCCTCTATTGAAATCGAAATAAAGAAGTGTCCAGATCCCAATAAACCTCAAAACAAGTGCTTCGTATGACGCTCGTGTATGAACAATTACCTTTTACCATGAAAAAAAAATTGTTCTTGCTTTATATCTTTGAAAAGAAATATTTAGGATACATAATTAAATTATATACAGAGTATTATTTATCTTTTCAGCTGAAAAAAACCTTATTTTAATCCAATTCAAAGTAGTAAACGTAATGGAAAGAATACTTTAAATGGAATGTAAAAATTACGACAAAACAGAAACGTTGATTACTTATTAATTTATCAAAAACGACATACCACCACTTCAATGAATGAGAAATATATTCCAAACTATTGCCTTTACAACGTAATTTATAATGTAAATCGATAAAGTGATTTGTCAGTTTTGCGAAATTTTCCGAACATTTTTGCTTTTTTTGAAAAACTAATTTTTTAAAAATTACATCTAAGCACCACAAACATGAAGTATAAACGATAATTGATTAGAAACGTTATCCCCTGATAGGTTGAACAAGTTAACGTAAGGCAATTTTATATTTAACTTAACTAATCCTTGTATCTAAACTTGACTTGAATCTTTAAAACTATTTAATTTCCATATTAATCACAGATCTGTCAATATTAAATTTTCGTTTTTTTCATTTTCTAAGATTTTAATTTGTTTAATGTTATTGTTATGTTTACTGATCATAACAATATTTCTGTTTACATTGTAAATTTAAAGCATTATTTCGGAAAATTTTATCTATCAAACAATTGGTAGAAATTTTGCTCATTATAAAGTTAACTATCAAAAGTCTATAGTACGTAGATAATTTTGTAATCTTATTTTCAAACATAATCGATCATCATTATGCAAAGAATGATCAAAATAATCGATCATTTTAAGAAAAATCGCGATCGCTAGAGTAAGTTTCTCTAAAGTTTTAATAAATAAATAAATAAATATAATTATTTATTTAAACTTTAGATATATTTATATTTCTGTGATGACAATATCTTTGATAATCAATAAGTGAATGATCTCATCGTGAAAGATAATCATCATTTAAATGGTATAGAATTATAAATTACTCGAATGAATGATGATTTTTTTATAATTTTCTTTTAAAGGAGAAGGACTGATAGAAGAGGAAGGATGGCACAACTGTAGTAAATTTTTTATACATAGTATTTTCTAATTTGTCATTCTGTTCGATAGATAAGAGCTTGTGATAGCTAAATTGAACCCATGACAGTTATTAAAGAAGCTAATTATAATAGTCACGTGCTGGCTGTTTATTTTACAGCATACAAGAGATCAAATGTACTGTACATTACTGTATAGGATATTTTGTGAAAAAGCGAAAATTCTGACAAGATCCCTTCAGCATTTTATAAATAATCACAAATTTGCAATTGGAATGAAGAAAATTACGAAATAACGCAAGAAAGTGTCAAGAGATATTTTTAAGCGCCGTAAAAAGGAGTTTCAAAAATTTAAAAATCTTATTTTATATCGCACACGAAAATACTGTACAGATTATTAGATTAGGTGCGAATAGAATCTTTTTATTACTACAGAAAGGAACAGGACAAATAGGCTATCATGCAGGTATAGATCGAAAACTTGCCAACAAAAAAGAACGGCCAAGAAAAAGGAAGCTTAAAGAGGAGAAAAGCCAAAGTAAGCAATCAAAAGCATCCAGCTCTTCAGTTGTACTTCCTCTTTCATTATCTGAAGATGAAGACGACGCATTTTTCAGTTCGAATTAATGCAACGATGGTGAGTCTTATTTGCAGTTTTTGGGTGATACATCAAGGCAGAAAACTGAAAGACGATGCAACAATAATTCGTTACTGACAAATTAGATGCTGTTTCAGATAATGTCAATTGAGTGTAAAAGACTTTGTTTATATCCTTCAGGCAACAGGAGAAGCACTTGGTCACAGCATTGAAGAACTTCCTATTAAAAGATCTTCCATTCATGGAATCAGGCAAAAGAAAAGAAAAGAACGAACTCAAGCCATTAAAGCTTTATTTAATAATGATATCTCTGCAATTATTCTGTTCACTGGGATGGCACACTGTTACTGCATTGAATGCTAGGGAACCAAAAGAAAAAACACTCCCTATAGTCATGACATTTGGAGACAGAAAGCAGCCATTGCTGTTCCAAAGTCAGAAAATGCTTCTGGTAGCACAAGTCGTTGGGAATGCAATAACAGATTAGATTTTGGAAAATAATGTAAAAATTCTTTATAGAGATACAATTGTTTCAAATACAGGCCGCTTCAATGGTGCATGCATTATTATTAAACAAAAAGTTGGGTTGAGTTGTTGTTTTTCTCCTGTCGTCGTAACATCTACGAATTACTTCTACGATATGTTTTGAATGCAAAATATGTGAGGTGACAAATAGTCTTGATATACCTCTTACAAATAAGAAAAAGTTGGAGAGGTGTTAATACTACAAGGCAAGACGTGATTACCAAGAACTTATAGAGCTATGTATACTATTTTTGATAGGTGACACGGAGAAAAAACTAAAAGTCTGACCTCTTGGGGCTATGAATCAAGCTGGGAGGATGTCAAGAGAGATTTATTTCTTAAAAATGTTTCTCATATGGTCAAAAGTTTAACTATCAATCAAAGAAACCTTACCTGATATTTCTCAGTTTGTTGTAACAGTTTATCTTAAACCATGACTTAATTGCAGTGCAGCTGTAAAAGTCTCTAATCAAGATTTATACTTCTTGCAGACTTTAAAATTATACGAAGTAATAATACAACTATTAGTACAGTAGAAGAGCCATATATATATACGGAGAACTACTTTAGTGCTTGATATTTCTTATTGATTTTTTGTTGTTGCTTAATATTCCTCACTCCAATCATTCCTCGTATTCAAGTTTCGCGCTTAAGTCGACACGGGTTAACGTCATCCTATCGAGATGAAACCTCATATTTGAGTAATTTTGTCCAAATGCAAAAATTTAGAGGGTGGGCACATTTTGAGAATTTTTTTTTGCAAAATAAGATACACTCTGATATACATAGATGGATACATACATACATACCTAGAGATAGACACTCTTGTGTCTGTAATAAGTGCTTTAGTATTAACTATAAATAATAATAAAGAATTTATTACAGAAACACGTGTATTTGTCTCTTAAATGTACTATATATAATATAAGTGTTATCACTTCGTGTTTTACAATAAAAGTTACATAATAAGAATATTTTCGCGATCAACAATAATCTTGATTAAATGAAGACTTTAAATTTCTTTCTTTTTATTCTAAACCTCGCAAGTAAAGTTCAAAAAATTGTAAGAACTATTTTAAATTATAAGTAATGATACCAATTTTGTTTAGAGACAGGAATTCCATGATCTAAAATACTGATTTTAATTTAGAATCAGCACTGAAGAGAGAAAGAAAATATAGGGGAAGGGAAGGCAGGATGGAAGGTTTAACTTTATGATGTAAAAAAACATAAAATAACATAATATAGATCTTTTCTTTTAATCAGACTCGACAGAGATCTTAGATGGTTAAAAAATTGTGTAATTAAAAATAATTGATATTAAGTATAAAATCTGTTAGGAATCATGAAGTAAAAACGTCAAAAATTCCATTTTGCCCTCACCCTGAAGGCAAGATGGAACACATAGGATATTCCTACGTTTTACAATTGACACATAAAAACATCCATCTTTTGTGTCTGTACATAGTTCATGTGCCCAACCACAACATACTGGACACTGTACCAAGTCCTCTGTGAGCGGGTTCACATATNAATTTTCAATTGATTTACAGATTCATATTGTTTCCCATTTTGATAAACAATGGCTGCTAAAATCCCCCATAAATTTTCAATGAAATCTAAATTTTAAATGCGATCTAAAACACGAAGGCCAGTTAATATTACATCAATATTTTCTTTTTTAAATCAATTTTTTGTTGACATTGAGGCATGAATGGGGGCATTATCTTGTTGAAACTACCATTTATGACCTCCAATTAATGCACCAAATGTAATCATATTTTTGTCCACAAATACTAAATTAGTTTTTCCTTCTCATCCATTCCATTTACCTCCAAAACAACCCGAAATCATTATAGACCCACTGCTTATTTTAAATCCGCTTTATCTTCTTAAATCATGCCAATAATATGAAAACCCATCAGGGCCATATAAATTAAACTTCTTATCACTAAACATTATTTCTTGCCATTCTTCAGTCCACCCCATCTTGTCTTTAGTCCAATTTAAATTCATTGATATGTGTTTAGCAGTTACAGTGGAACCCCGGTTAACGACCTGGTTAATGACCAAATCGGTTAACGAACTTTTATTTTGGAAAACTTTTGTCTCGGATAACGAACAAAATTCGGATAACGAACTTAACAGCTCCTTGTGTCAAATTTGTAAGTTCGCCGACTTTTAGGGAAAATCAGCTAATCGTGTGTCGGTGATGGTCTAGGGTTTATTCGTACGTTGGTGTGGCAGAGGACACAAAGATGACATGTATTTTACAGTGAAAATCGTTTATTAGAACGGGAAGAAGCTTACATATTTGAGGTAGTTGGAAATGGCTTATCTACAGTATTTTCTCTCGGCACTGAGGAGTGACGTATCGCTGGTCCTACGATAGTGCAAACTGATCAATCGTAGCCCCAGAGCGGACGAGATGGATTCGCTTGGTCACAGAAGCGATGGTAGGTGACAGAGCTGCAATAACTGGAGCGGTCCGCGAGACACAACACAAATTTTAGCGGGCATGACTTCAGGCTTAATCCAGATGAAGAGGTCACAGATTAATCACCATAGAATTTTTAGGAAAACTGATTTGCCTATTGTTTCTGCTATCTGTCATTTTAAAACTTTAACAACCGTATGTGATGTTTTTATACCCGTCAAATCTTTCCCCTTTCGCGAAAATTTACCCTAGATCGACTGTTTATGAGCAAGTTTTCTTATATTTTCATTAAAGAAAACCCATTATACAAATAAAATTACAAAAATACTGATGTCGAGAACGGATTAATTATATTTTCATTAATTTCTATGGGAAAAATTGCTTCGGATAACGAACAATTCGGTTAACGAACGGACTCGTGGAACGGATTACGTTCGTTAACCGGGGTTCCACTGTAGTTTCAACTTCATTTTTTAAATAATTTACATTGTCATAGTTTCTTAAAGTTCTCCAAAGAGTTGCATGTGATACATCTATTGGTATTTCAGCAGCAGCTTGCCTTGTTAACATCTTTTCTATTTATTAGCTTCAAACTTCTCTTTCATTCTTGGATGTTAAACATGATATATATTGAATATATAAAAAAATGGATATTTGTGAAAAAATGTATGCTGCTTTATGAAATGTAAAAATACCTGATAAAATAATTAAACTAATGATAAAAATTAATTAATATTTCCAGTAATAGTTTCAAATTAAATTTTTAAAAAACAAAATTTATGGTGTTCTTATACTTCGGTAACAGACTGCAGAACCAACCCTATTTTTAGAAGTATAAAATAGAGAGGTTGAGGTACACGTATCAGCGCAAAACGTGTACGGCGGACGGTCCAAGNAGTAATAGTTTCAAATTAAATTTTTAAAAAACAAAATTTATGGTGTTCTTATACTTCGGTAACAGACTGCAGAACCAACCCTATTTTTAGAAGTATAAAATAGAGAGGTTGAGGTACACGTATCAGCGCAAAACGTGTACGGCGGACGGTCCAAGCGCCGGAATCTGGCAATTCTAGGCGGTCGATAACGGCAATCGCTTCGTCTAGAATGGCGAGTAGAAGATCGGTTAAACTTCTTCATTTTTTTTTTCTTTTTGGGTTAAAATGATGACCTATTTTATTAAGATAACGATTATTTAAGTATTTACGAATAGCATTGTGAAGAAACAGACGATTTTAATTCAGAAATTTTTAATTATTCAATTTTTTAGCAAGTGGTGTAAAGTGCCGATAACATTTTTATAGCTGTGTTCATAAAATAGCTTATCATAGTTTTCTTTTCAGAATGATGAAGCCAGTTTGCGATGATCTGGAACAGGAGAGGGATTTACAGAACGTAATCAACTTCTACAAGAAATAAAAGAGTTAAAATATGAGGCTCAGATAACATCTGAGAAATCACAACCACAAGCCATTGCTGGGCAGCGAGTCAGGGATGCAGCGATGACATCTTTAATAGTATCATCTCCTGAGTTTCCATCTGGTAAATATAAAAACTTAAAAATTATTTATATTATAATTATTACGACAATCTATAATATAATCGAGACGGGTTGATAATAATGATAGTAATAATAAGTGCAGAGCCCAAACGGTTAGGAGTTGGAAGCTGAAATTTGGTACACAGTTAGGGTACGTCACGAAAACGCACACTAAGAAGGGATTTTTCGAAATTCCTCCCCGGGGGGAGAAAGACAGGATTAAGGCTTAACACTTCCATCAACAATGGAAGTGTTAAGTAACAATGGCGGTGTTAGGTAACAATGGAAGTGCTAAGTAACAATGGAAGTGTTAAGTAACAATGGAAGTTTTAAGTAACAATAAAAGTTTTAAGTAACAATGGAAGTGTCAACAATGGAAATCTTACGTAACAATGGAATTGTTAAGAGAAAGCGACGTGCGATACGCAGATGCAGTTTTTT